>NC_081236.1:5705971-5818471 GCF_902713425.1 Acipenser ruthenus
AGCCAGCAACAGTTGGAGAGCTTAGAAAGATCTTAGGGTTCCTCTCATATTACTGTGCGTACATACAAAACTTCTCTCGGATAGCGAAACCACTCTACGACCTGTTATCAGCTGAGAAGACGGTTGGCAGTGGGTGGAAAGCAAAAGCATCGAAGAAGCAGAAGGGTCAAGGGCAGCTTTCTTCTCGTCAGCCAATTAAATGGATGGGAGAACACCAAGAGGCCCTCCATCAACTGATAGATTGTTTGTCTCATCCACCAGTTCTTGGATATCCTGATTTCAGAGAACCATTTATCCTGCACTGTGATGCTTCTTAAGAAGGACTCGGTGCAGTTCTGTATCAGCGGCAGAATGGCAAGCTGGTGGTCATCGCTTATGGCTCAAGAATACTGACTCTACCAGAAAAGAACTATCACATGCATTCCGGCAAACTGGAGTTTTTAGCAATGAAGTGGGCCATATGTGAAAGATTTTGCGATTATCTATACTTTGCTCCATCATTTGTCATCTACACAGACAACAACCCACTCACCTATGTCCTCTCCACCACTAGGCTAAACGCTACAGGGCACAGGTGGGTGGCGCAGCTGGCGGACTTTAACTTCACAATTAAGTATCGTCCAGGGAAGACAAACGCTGATGCCGACGGTCTGTCCCGCATGCCATTAGACATTGAACAGTATATGCAGCAATGCTCACAAGAAGTCCACCCTGACGTTATAAGCAGTACCGTGCAGGCGATCCAAATACAACACGAGGAGCAAGTGCCATGGATGTGCCCTGTGACCATCACAACTGCAGTAGTACAGGACAGTAGTGTCAACTTACCATCTCCAGTTGCTGTGATAACCAAAGAAGCCATGAGAAAGGCTCAAGAAGATGACCCTGTAATCGGAACTGTGTTGCGGTTTAAAACCAAGAGACAGCGTCCGCCAGAAAGAGGAAAAAAGGGTGTGCCAGGTAACACTGCAACACTAATGAGAGAGTGGAACAAACTGTCAATAGATGAGAATGGGATCCTTCACCGGAAAACAGACTCACGATCCCAGTTGGTTCTGCCAAAGAAATTCCACCAGGACATTTACAAGCAGCTTCATGAAGACATGGGACCTGGTGGTGGAACGAACCATACAGTTAGTAAGGGACAGATTCTACTGGCCACAAATGCAGAGGAATGTGGAGCATTATGTTACCAAAGTATGCTCTTGTCTCAAGCAAAAACGACCGAATAAACCAACCAGAGCACCACTATCAAACATTGTCACCACCTATCCATTTGAGATGATCTCTGTTGACTTTCTGCATCTGGAAAAGTGCAAGGGGGGGTACGAATACATCTTAGTTGTGATGGACCATTTCACACGCTTTGCACAAGCCTATGCAACCACGAATAAATCTGCACAAACAGCAGCAGAGAAAATCTTCAATGACTTTGTGCTGAAATTTGGTTTTCCCACGAAGTTGCACCATGATATGGGGAGAGAGTTTGAGAATCAACTGTTTTCTAGGCTTGAGAAGTACTGCGGAGTCAGAGGTTCACACACTACCCCATATCACCCCCAGGGCTATGGCCAAGTGGAACAGTTCAACAGAACGCTCCTGAGTATGCTGAGGACCCTCCCGGAAGATGCCAAAGCCGATTGGAAGGGTTCTCTTGCTAAAGTGGTGCATGCTTACAACTGTACACGTAGTGAGGCCACAGGATTTTCACCCTTCTATTTATTATTTGGAAGAGCCCCCAGGCTTCCCATTGATCTCATGTTTGGACTCCCATCAGCGGAAAAGGGAGACATACATGAAGATTACGTGGAGAAGTGGAAGAGGAGAATGCAAGAAGCATATCAGTTAGCGTCCAAAACAGCACTGAGAGAAGGTGGAAGAGGCAAGGAATATTATGACAGAAAAGCTTATGGTGCAGAGCTACTCCCTGGGAATAGAGTCCTGGTCAGAAATTTGAGTGGGAGAGGTGGGCCTGGTAAGCTTCGATCCTATTGGGAAGAGAGGGTTCATATTGTTACCCAAAAGAAACACCAGGACACGCCAGTTTACGAAGTCAAACCTGAGATTAGCATTGGTAGACCCAGAATGCTGCATAGAAACATGCTGCTACCTTGTGATTTCCTGCCTGTTGATGAGCCCCTCCCAAGTAGAACTAAGAAAAAATCAAAGAACCGGAACAAGGCTGGTAAGAAGACACAACAAGCCCCACAGCAGGCTGTAAGTGAAGCTGAGAGTGACTTGGAAGAGGAGGATGATCGGTGGGGATTTATGATCACACCAGAACAGCACATCACCCCCAACCAGGCCAGCCATCAGCTAAATCCTGAAGCAGAGGAGTTTGAACCCTACCCAGCTTCAACAGGAACTGGTTCGCATACAGTCATGGACACAGAGGATCGCGGGACACCTGCCGATTTCAAAATAGAACCAGGCCAAACTGTTGAGGAGGTGGACATACCTGATCCAGGAGCAGGTTCAAGTGACCACAGTGACTTAGAAGAAGAAATCTATTCTCCCCCCAGAAGAACATACCCCAGAAGAGGAAGACGACCGCCCAAAACACTGACTTATGACAGTCTGGGGCAGCCCAAGATTGTGCCAAGAGACTTTTGACATGGACTAAGATATGGACTGTGACCAATTTCCGACATTGACTTGAACTACGGACTGTGACCAGTTTATGGACTATACTGTACTATTGACTCCACTGCACTATGGACTGTTGAACTGTTGAAAACTGTATAGGACAGTTAAATGTTAAGATTGTTTAATGAAGGGGTTAAATACTGTTAATGCAAAGGGGGTCAAGTGAAAAGAAATACCATACACCCTTTATAATGGATCAAGGTCAGTAAAGCTCGTAGTAGTAGGCCACATCAGACAGCAAGAGCAATGGTTGGGTTCATGTTCAGGTAAAAGGTAAAGGAGACCCACCTATGATCCGTTATTCTGTGATTCAAGGTTGAAGTGTAAATCACTTACCTTTTGTGGACATAATTCCCTGCATAAAGTGGCACAGGAAACAACTAGATATCATAGTGCACGATGGTACTAGGTGTTCGAAAACAAAACTGTTGTAACATAGGAAGTGTCCAATAACCATCACTGAATCACCCCAGTCTGAGGACTGATAGTGTTATGGGAAATTTTCGAATGTCGAGTCGACATTAATTGAGTAGAGGAGAGTGTGGGAGGTATGTAAAATACCCACCCCCATATTTTTTTGTTAAAACAGTACATTTATTTTGGCATTCAAGTTATGTTGGGTGAATTGCAAAAGCTTTTATAATAGTGTGGTTTGCTGGAGGACAGTGCAACTGCATCAGTAGAGGGAGCCACAGGATTGCGTAACAACTACTGCACCGATCAGTAGTGTAGGCTGCCTGTAATAGGAGAGACACTGATAACATGGCGCTGTACTAAAGCAATGTATTTTATGATTTTCAGGTAAGCAAACCGGCCCTAATTAATCGCTGTTATCGTTGAAGTTGTTAGGAACATGTGAAGTAATAGAAATTCGGTTTATTTGAATAAATAAATGTTTACACACACACAATATTCTTACCGCATGGAAGACCGCATGGTTCTTAGTGGCCTGCACTTAGATTGCATGAATGATAAAAGGCCTTCCTTTTCGTTGTCTTGTCTGTGTTTGTTTTGCCAGTTTATTTTAAATCCTTGATGAATATGTTCTAATGTGATTAGTTGCATCATTATAGAGTTTGTGGTTATCTAGAATGTTCGCCGATTAGAACTAAGACGTTCGTGTTGAAACTGAAAGTAAAGCGTAACAACTACTGCTCCGATCAGTAGTGTAGGCTGCCTGTAAAAGGAGAGACACTGATAATATGGTGCTGTACTAAAGTAATGTATTTTATGATTTTCAGAAATAAACGAAGAGGTTTATTTTCTACAACACGCTTGAGTCGTCTTTATTTCAAGTGTGTAACGTGTGTGTGTGTGTGTGGAGGGGGGGGAGTATTCCTAGATTTGCTATTCAGTCATTTGAAGCCTATGTACATATGCCCATTTGCTCAGATGTTACTTTAAAACATCAATGTGAGCAGCAACAATTCATACTGACTGGAGATCCAGAGACAGCTTTACTCAAATCAGCAAGCCGGTCAGTAGCTTACAATACCCTCTCAGCCAATCCGAGTGCAGGACTATTCAACAGAGTCTGAATATTATCTGTAATGTCAATGACTTACTGGACACAGTTAGGTTGACAGCATTACTGCGCTCCTGTCCTGATGCAGACTCACACCAGTACACTCCACTCTGGTAATACTGAGCGGTACTGATTGTGCAGCTGTCCCCAAATCTACTGCTGTATTGATCACTGCACCCTGCCTCTTCACGTCCATCTCTGTACTGTTTAAACCTCCAGTCAGCAGAGCCCCCCTCCACCTCACAGCTCAGGGTGACTGTCTCTCCTGTGAATATCTGTGCCCAGGCAGGCTGCAGGGTCAGGACAGCCTTGGGACAGCCCTCTGAAACAGAGAACAGGATAGGATTAGGACACATTCCCCTATAATCAGGTTGGAAACTGCAAGACAGATTGCAGTCCCCCCAATAGCATCTCTGGATGTGATTTGTGTGACAAAATAATTTATGAGGAATCTCTCTCAATATGATTATGACCTTAAAACACAGACAATAAAGTGGAAGTCTGTGGTCAATGGGGCAGCAATGAGTCCAATTTACAGTAGCAGCTGAGGTAATAAACTCACCAGACACAGTTAATGTCACTTTATCACTGAGCTGAGAGGAACTTGGTCGACTTTTTCTTTGTCTTCGACAGCAGTACTGGCCCTGGTCAGATACAGCAGCTGCAGTGATTGTGTAGCTGTCACCAGTTATACTGTGGCCAGCAGTCTGGAGCAGTGGAGTGTCCTCACTGTCTTTGTACCAGAGATATTTCCAGCCAGCAGAACCCCCCTCAACCCCACACCTCAGAGTGACTGTCTCCCCGGTGAATATCTCTGGGAATGGAGGCTCCAGGGTGAGTGTAGTCTGGGGCAGCTCTGGAGAAACAGAGAAGATGAAAGAATTAGGATCTATATTGCAGAGAGACAGAGAGGTACTGTTAGTGTGCAGTATCAGTGGAGTCACCAGCATATGACATTTCAACAGAAGGGTCAAATTACTGACAAATATTAAACATACAAATTGTTAGAAATGCTGATTATGTTCTGTAAATATATGAACTAGGCTTGTAATAATATCGATAATTTAATTATTTATCAATTGAGACCCCACAATAACAAATCGATAATATTTTAACAAAATCGAATATTCCATGAAATTAAAAATGTGTCCTAAGCTTTAAATGTTTTTTCCCCCTTTACTTGGTTGAGAAATGGTTTGCTCAAAATGGCTTGCTCATGAGCATGCGACAGACCTCACATGTACATGTCATAATAAAGGGTTAACTATTATGAGAACTGGACAAGTGTTCATGTCAGGTGACATGTTGTCAATAAAGTTGTTAGTTGAACTTAAGATGGAGTCTGTGAGGCTTATCATAAATGAGACAGTACAACCGTCATCACCAAACATCCTAGTTTTCTGAAAAAAAAAAAAATAATTAAAAATCTGACAAAAAAAACAACTATAAAAGTCTGTTATTCCGCAATTAAAGTAAAAGGCTAAAATTTAGCCCCCACCGTCACATTATAAGATAAACAAACAGTACTACTGAATAACAGGAAGCATTTATTTGTACTCTTAAATTCTAAGGAAGTTACATGCTCACCAGTGCCATCAATCACTAATATAAACAAACTTACCATTTTACATTAGAAGTAGAAAAAGAAGAATTCATACCAGTTTATCTCCGAATTATTCTTTGTGATCTGGATGGCTATTGCCAACTCCTTGACCCGATCTTAGGGGGGATTTTGAATCGTTTTCTGCGTGTTTAAGCAGCTCGCTCAGTCGTAACAATGTACTGGATAATGAAGTAAACTGCAGCTACGTTTCAGCATGAATGTGACACTGATCATGTCTAACTAACCTGCTTGACTTTTTTGAGGTTGCAACATTGACAATGGATAATTGCAAAGCATACGACATGGTTTATTTAGATTTACAGAAAGCTTCTGACAAAGTCCCGCATAAAAGATTAATTCTCAAACTGAACACAGTAGGGATTCAAGGAAATGCATGCACATGGATTAGGGAGTGGTTAACATGTAGAAAACAGAAAGTACTGATCAGGGGAGAAACCTCAAAATGGAGTGAGGTAACCAGTGGTGTACCACAGGGATCAGTATTAGGTCCTCTGCTATTCCTAACATTCCTAACATTCCTATCTACATTAGTGATTTAGATTCTGGTATACTAAGCAAACTTGTTAAATTAGCAGACGACACAAAAATAGGAGGAGTGGCAAACACTGTTGCATCAGCAAAGGTCATTCAAAATGATCTAGACAGCATTCAGAACTGGGCAGACACATGGCAAATGACATTTAATAGAGGAAAGTGGAAGGTACTGCATGCAGGCAATAAAAATGTGCATTATAAATATCTTATGGGAGATACTAAAATTGAAGAAGGGAACTATGAAAAGACCTAGGAGTTTATGTTGACTCAGAAATGTCTTCATCTAGACAATGTGGGAAAGCTATACAAAAGGCCAACAAGTCTAGCTGGTAGACTTCATAATGCGTATTGAGCCGTGCATGTCTTTTGCACGGGCCCAAGTGTAAAACTAAAAATTGTCCCACGGCATTGAAAATACATGTTATTCCGTGTAATTTTATTGTAGATTTTTTGTATTATTATTATTTATTTCTTAGCAGACGCCCTCATCCAGGGCAACTTACAATTGTTACAAGATATCACATTATACATTATTTCACATGATACAGATATCACATTAATTTTACATACAATTACCCATTTATACCAGCTGGGTTTTTACTGGAGCAATCTAGGTAAAGTACCTTGCTCAAGGGTACAACAGCAGTGTCCCCCACCTGGGATTGAACCCACAACCCTCCGGTCAGGAGTCCAGAGCCCTAACCACTACTCCACACTGCTGCCACACTATCTGTCGTGTTTGAAATATCTGCATGTTCCAAACTGAAGTCTAAGAGACTAGAAACAATACAAGCTCTTCTACAAAAGAACATGAGAAAATCACTGCCTGTCTGGTCACTGGAAACCCTCACAATTGTTCTTACTCATTTAAACTGAGTTACATTCATTACTGTGTTGTTTCAAATGTATTTATTTATTTACATTTATATAGTGCCTTTCATCACAAGGACCTCGAGGCGATATTCAGCAAGAAGCAGTTGAATAGTAACCAAACTCAATGTAGCTTAGCTGACCAAATTTAAATTAATGTAATACACTGACCAATAGGTATCCAGACCTGCTATGTAAATCCTGGTTCAGATTCTGGGAATCTGTGTATTTGATGTTTAAGGTTTTCATTTACTTTAAAGATCTTTGAGTTTTACAGGTCTGCACTTGGAATGGGGATGAACTGCATGTTTTTATATTTCTACTTTTGTCACCATAATTGCAGGAGTTATCAATATTTAATGAGGTCTGCATGCTGAGCACACACAATGATCAATCCAAGCTCACAGTGATATTTAATGAGGTCTGCATGCTCACACACACAATGATCAATCCAACCTCACAGAGATATTTAATGAGGTCTGCATGCGCACACACAATGATCAATCCAAGCTCACAGTGATATTTAATGAGGTCTGCATGCTCACACACACAATGATCAATCCAAGCTCACAGTGATATTTAATGAGGTCTGCATGCTCACACACAATGATCAATCCAAGCTCACAGTGATATTTAATGAGGTCTGCATGCTCACACACACAATGATCAATCCAAGCTCACAGTGATATTTAATGAGGTCTGCATGCGAACACAGAATGATCAATCCAAGCTCACAGTGATATTTAATGAGGTCTGCATGCTCACACACACAATGATCAATCCAACCTCACAGTGATATTTAATGAGGTCTGCATGCTCACACACACAATGATCAATCCAACCTCACAGTGATATTTAATGAGGTCTGCATGAGCACAATGATCAATCCAAGATCACAGTGATATTTAATGAGGTCAGCATGCTCACACACAATGATCAATCCAAGCTCACAGTGATATTTAATGAGGTCTGCATGCTCACACACACAATGATCAATCCAAGCTCACAGTGATATTTAATGAGGTCTCGATGCTCACACACACAATGATCAATCCAAGCTCACAGTGATATTTAATGAGGTCTGCATGCACACACACAATGATCAATCCAAGCTCACAGTGATATTTAATGAGGTCTGCATGCTGAGCACACACAATGATCAATCCAAGCTCACAGTGATATTTAATGAGGTCTGCATGCTCACACACACAATGATCAATCCAAGCTCACAGTGATATTTAATGAGGTCTGCATGAGCACAATGATCAATCCAAGATCACAGTGATATTTAATGAGGTCAGCATGCTCACACACAATGATCAATCCAAGCTCACAGTGATATTTAATGAGGTCTGCATGCTCACACACACAATGATCAATCCAAGCTCACAGTGATATTTAATGAGGTCTCGATGCTCACACACACAATGATCAATCCAAGCTCACAGTGATATTTAATGAGGTCTGCATGCACACACACAATGATCAATCCAAGCTCACAGTGATATTTAATGAGGTCTGCATGCTGAGCACACACAATGATCAATCCAAGCTCACAGTGATATTTAATGAGGTCAGCATGCTCACACACAATGATCAATCCAAGCTCACAGTGATATTTAATGAGGTCTGCATGCTGAGCACACACAATGATCAATCCAAGCTCACAGTGATATTTAATGAGGTCTGAATGCGCACACACAATGATCAATCCAACCTCACAGTGATATTTAATGAGGTCTGCATGCGAACACACAATGATCAATCCAAGCTCACAGTGATATTTAATGAGGTCTGCATGCTGAGCACACACAATGATCAATCCAAGCTCACAGTGATATTTAATGAGGTCTGCATGCTCACACACAATGATCAATCCAAGCTCACAGTGATATTTAATGAGGTCTGCATGCGAACACACAATGATCAATCCAAGCTCACAGTGATATTTAATGAGGTCAGCATGCTCACACACAATGATCAATCCAAGCTCACAGTGATATTTAATGAGGTCAGCATGCTCACACACAATGATCAATCCAAGCTCACAGTGATATTTAATGAGGTATTGATGCTCACACACACAATGATCAATCCAAGCTCACAGTGATATTTAATGAGGTCTGCATGCTCACACACAATGATTAATCCAAGCTCACAGTGATATTTAATGAGGTCTGCATGAGCACAATGATCAATCCAAGCTCACAGTGATATTTAATGAGATCTCGATGCTCACACACACAATGATCAATCCAAGCTCACAGTGATATTTAATGAGGTCTGCATGCTGAGCACACACAATGATCAATCAAAGCTCACAGTGATATTTAATGAGGTCTGCGTGAACACACACAATGATCAATCCAAGCTCACAGTGATATTTAATGAGGTCTGCATGCTGAGCACACACAATGATCAATCAAAGCTCAAAGTGATATTTAATGAGGTCTCGATGCTCACACACAATGATCAATCCAAGCTCACAGTGATATTTAATGAGGTCTGCATGCTGAGCACACACAATGATCAATCTAAGCTCACAGTGATATTTAATGAGGTCTGCATGCTCACACACAATGATCAATCCAAGCTCACAGTGATATTTAATGAGGTCTGCATGCTCACACACACAATGATCAATCCAAGCTCACAGTGATATTTAATGAGGTCTGCATGCTGAGCACACACAATGATCAATCCAAACTCACAGTGATATTTAATGAGGTCTGCATGCTCACACACAATGATCAATCCAAGCTCACAGTGATATTTAATGAGGTCTGCATGAGCACAATGATCAATCCAAGCTCATAGTGATATTTAATGAGGTCTGCATGCTCACACACAATGATCAATCCAAGCTCACAGTGATATTTAATGAGGTCTGCATGCTGAGCACACACAATGATCAATCCAAGCTCACAGTGATATTTAATGAGGTCAGCATGCTCACACACAATGATCAATCCAAGCTCACAGTGATATTTAATGAGGTCTGCATGCTGAGCACACACAATGATCAATCCAAGCTCACAGTGATATTTAATGAGGTCTGAATGCGCACACACAATGATCAATCCAACCTCACAGTGATATTTAATGAGGTCTGCATGCGAACACACAATGATCAATCCAAGCTCACAGTGATATTTAATGAGGTCTGCATGCTGAGCACACACAATGATCAATCCAAGCTCACAGTGATATTTAATGAGGTCTGCATGCTCACACACAATGATCAATCCAAGCTCACAGTGATATTTAATGAGGTCTGCATGCGAACACACAATGATCAATCCAAGCTCACAGTGATATTTAATGAGGTCAGCATGCTCACACACAATGATCAATCCAAGCTCACAGTGATATTTAATGAGGTCAGCATGCTCACACACAATGATCAATCCAAGCTCACAGTGATATTTAATGAGGTCTGCATGAGCACAATGATCAATCCAAGCTCACAGTGATATTTAATGAGGTCAGCATGCTCACACACAATGATCAATCCAAGCTCACAGTGATATTTAATGAGGTATTGATGCTCACACACACAATGATCAATCCAAGCTCACAGTGATATTTAATGAGGTCTGCATGCTCACACACAATGATTAATCCAAGCTCACAGTGATATTTAATGAGGTCTCGATGCTCACACACACAATGATCAATCCAAGCTCACAGTGATATTTAATGAGGTCTGCATGCTCACACACACAATGATCAATCCAAGCTCACAGTGATATTTAATGAGGTCTGCATGCTGAGCACACACAATGATCAATCAAAGCTCACAGTGATATTTAATGAGGTCTGCGTGAACACACACAATGATCAATCCAAGCTCACAGTGATATTTAATGAGGTCTGCATGCTGAGCACACACAATGATCAATCAAAGCTCACAGTGATATTTAATGAGGTCTCGATGCTCACACACAATGATCAATCCAAGCTCACAGTGATATTTAATGAGGTCTGCATGCTGAGCACACACAATGATCAATCTAAGCTCACAGTGATATTTAATGAGGTCTGCATGCTCACACACAATGATCAATCCAAGCTCACAGTGATATTTAATGAGGTCTGCATGCTCACACACACAATGATCAATCCAAGCTCACAGTGATATTTAATGAGGTCTGCATGCTGAGCACACACAATGATCAATCCAAGCTCACAGTGATATTTAATGAGGTCTGCATGCTCACACACAATGATCAATCCAAGCTCACAGTGATATTTAATGAGGTCTGCATGAGCACAATGATCAATCCAAGCTCATAGTGATATTTAATGAGGTCTGCATGCTCACACACAATGATCAATCCAAGCTCACAGTGATATTTAATGAGGTCTGCATGATCACACACAATGATCAATCAAAGCTCACAGTGATATTTAATGAGGTCTGCATGCGAACACACAATGATCAATCCAAGCTCACAGTGATATTTAATGAGGACTGCATGCTCACACACAATGATCAATCCAAGCTCACAGTGATATTTAATGAGGTCTCGATGCTCACACACACAATGATCAATCAAAGCTCATAGTGATATTTAATGAGGTCTGCATGATCACACACAATGATCAATCCAAGCTCACAGTGATATTTAATGAGGTCTGCATGCGAACACACAATGATCAATCCAAGCTCACAGTGATATTTAATGAGGTCTGCATGATCACACACAATGATCAATCCAAGCTCACAGTGATATTTAATGAGGTCTGCATGCGAACACACAATGATCAATCCAAGCTCACAGTGATATTTAATGAGGACTGCATGCTCACACACAATGATCAATCCAAGCTCACAGTGATATTTCACTGGTTGCCTACGAGGGCTGAGAGGAGGCGAAATTGGGAGTGAGATATTAAGAATGAGACCAGATGAGAGGATTTCTCCGGTTGCTTAGGAGGCTTGAGAGGGGTGAGACATTTGAGAGTTTAAGAGTGAGACGAGTTTGAGGGATGGCGAGATTGAGGGCAGGAGTTTGGGAATGGTGCTTAGTAACATTGAGGTTAGATACTGATAGCAGGACGAGATAGGGGGGACGAAGAGTTTTCCCTTCTCGTCGGGTCAGGCAGCATCCTCTGGCTGCTGGGCGACGTAGAGAGGGAGACATGAGAAGAGCAAAGGATTAGATATAAACAATTTCCGCCGGGTCAGACAGCAACCTCCGACTGCTGGGTGACGTAAAAGTGAGAGAGAGAGCAAAGTTTAGACATATAACATACAACAAACTGACTCTCGCTCCCGACGGGTCAGGCAGCATCCTCTGGCTGCTGGGCGTTTAGTGGAGCAAGAGACAGGAAGGGGACGAACAGGACAAAAGGACAGATCCTTCGCAACTCAGTGCAGCATCCTCAGGCAGCTAAGCTGGCAGCTGGGCGGCGTGGAGAGCTTAGGAAAAAGTGTCTCGGGTCCGTTTAGGAGAGACGAAAACAGAGAAACCCCCCCCCCCCTCGGTCGGGGCCCGCTCGGCAGGTGGAGGCACGGCCTACTGCATGAGGGGGCTGAAATGGTCCTGGACCTGAAATAGAAGAGAGGAGATGGGACAGCAAGGTTGAGGCCTGGAAGGCTTAGCGCATAAGCAGCAGAAGAATAGGATGTGGCCGGGAGTCCCCTCAGGCCGGCGAGGAACAGCCGGGCGGCAGTGGTTGAGACGAGAGGCCGACCCGGACAGCCGGGGGAGTGAGACTCACTTCCCCCCAAAAGAGGACCCCCGGCTCCCCGCAAGAACCACACCGTGGGATAGAAAAGAGATCGCAGAGCCGCACACATAAACAAAAGCTAGAAGAAAAGAGAAAAGACAAGAGATGTTAGTAGACCACCTATGCCTATAAGCCGTCCGCACTGTGGAGAGGAAAAACCCCCCATGCAGAGAGGAAACCTCTGGTGGGCCTGGCGGAGAGGGCGCCCCCCACTCCGGGCAAGCTAACAAGTGCTTGGTGAGCTGTGGCGATGTCTGCAGAGGATGATCTAATATAAAGTTCATAACAACAAAGAGATCCAGCGCCCCATAGACTTAAAGTGTTGATACCTGCGCTGGCCGCGGAGGCAGCTGCTCCGATCCAGAATGAATGGGGGGAAAAATAGAAGAAGAAAGTCCGATCCGTGACGAGAGGGTGCATAAACGGGATGAGAACCAGTGACTCGTAAGTATAGATCTGGAGCTGTCGAAGAGGGGATCTGACAGAAGATACTGAATCCTCGGCTTAATTGGACCGTTTTTGAAGATCTGATGAAGAGAATAAAGTGGTTTCCAGGGATTTGAGAGAGATCTGAGCACTTGAGGCCTAGAGCTGGGAAGCTGGAAATTGATGGAGTTGAGAATTCTGCACAGCGGAGAAATCCAAAGGCGACGGTCAGGCACAGGGTTTTCATGACGATGTCGTTGAATAGGTTGAAGCATCCTTGCGGGAGAGCAGTGATGAGACAAAGGAGGTCAGTAGAGATTGATTAACTTGATGGAGAGGAGGGGAGCAGGCTTTTCTCCATACCTCTGAGCGTTCTCTCTAGAGATCCGCTATCTCTAGAACGGACGAGAGGAGAAAGATTGGAGGTGAAATTGATACTGAATGCCCGCTAGGTAGCATCTAAATAGAGGCTAGCATCTAATAGAGGAGGGGGCTAAACGTAGAGACAGCCTGAGGTGAGTGATGAAGGCGAGGAGGTGCTGTAGGTTGAAAGAGGTATGAGATCTGTTTTTTTTTTTTTTTAAATTTTTTTTTTAAATTTTTTTACTCGCAAAAAAGTGAGTAAATGAAGACCAGGCAGTCGAGTAGGAGGAACGGGTAGATGGGGCGAGAGCGTTCTGCATGAATCCACGTGGTGATTGAAGGAGGCCGGAGAGAGAGTTATTCAGATGAATATTGTTTTGCTGAAAGGTAGTACGAGACGAGGGTTGGGGTCTGCTCCTGGGACCAGGTTGCAGAACTTCTGGATCTTGATGTAACTGTCTGTTTTGAAGTCCTGATGAAGTCCTGATTTTTTTTTTTTTTATTATTATTTTATTTATTTATTTATTTATTTATTTATTTATTTATTTATTTATTTATTTATTATTTTAACTGCAAGGTGTAGTGTTCTGTAGTAAAATTTCTACAGCTGGCCAAAGTCCAGTATCTAGATGCACAGCATGGTTCACAAGACCTCATGGTTGAAATGGCTTAACGCTCAGAGTCTATCCATTGTATTCCCCTTGATGTCTTGGTACTCTTGCTTTTTTTTTTTTTTTTTAAACCGGTAAATCACAGGTGTTGTCACAGTAAGTTCACAGGGTGCACTCTGTTCCTTCAGGAATCCTGCAGAGGAAGTGCTTCACAAGAGCAGTTAGACATAGTACTTCCAAGGTAAGGTCATTGCATAGACAGAGCAGCTTTTTCTGAGGGTAGATATTAAAGAGTGAAGGATGTCTATTGATATAGGGAGCCAGGAGGGAGCAGCAGGGGAGTGGGGGGCTCTTGAGGATCTCTCTGAGTGTCAAGCAAACTGATGGGATGGATAGGAGTGTTGAAGAAGGGACGGAGATGAGGCGGCAGAAATACTAAATTCCGGAGATGTAGGCTTTAACGGTAGAGGGGGCTAAGTGAAGAGAATCCCTTGCATGGGCGATGGAGGCTAGAATCCGTAGCTCATTAATTCAGAATGGGATGTATTTTGAGTGCAGAAAGTTGTAAATGTTTTCCATCCAGAGGTAAATGAAGATTTGGTCGCTGGGACTAAGAGTGTGGCCATGTAGTGATGAGCAGATTGCAGAAGGTTGGAGAGTGTTGTATTTAGTTGAACGGCAGATGTTGGTGTTGCAGAGTTTGATGAGGGCTGAGGTGGCAGCTGGACCTGAACAAATATATGAAATCGACTGCTGAGATGTTTTTAAAACTAAGGCAGAGAGCTGAGATGCCAACCATCCTGGTTAGTTAATACGGGATTGATCAGCGGTTTGCTACCATCTTGTCTGTTTGGAATGGAAAAGGTGAACTCATAAATCAGAGATTTGGGTTTCACAACTCCAATCATTCTCCAAATAGTGGAACTCCTTAATTCATAAATCAAACAGATTTCCAGTCTCGTACCATATATTAAAGCTTGTAGTATCTGAGAGGATGAGCGGACATATGACTAAATTGCTGAGGAAGTCAAGCTCTCCGTGTATATATATATATATATATATATATATATATATATATATATATCTTTAGATCCAGGTATTGGAGGAAAGCTGGAGTGTTGGAAGCTCTGGAGGAGAGCAGTTGCAGATTTGAACAGTAAACTAAAGCCACTTTTGTATGCTGCAATAGAAGCAGATCTGAAGAGGGAGCCGAAGAGGGAGATTTGCTGTAATGAGGAGATATTAACAGTAGAGGCAAGATCTGCTGAACAGGCAGAGATCTGAGGGAGTAAACGATGGAATGCTGTCAGTAGTCTGCAGTGGTCTGCTGTAGAGAGCAGAGAGCTGCTGAATGCGGTGAAAATTGGTATTTGAGAGTTAAGGCGTTTTTAGATGATGTCGGCGATGGGGCTGCCTTTGGGCAGAAATGAAGAATGCATAGAGGCCGCTGCAGAACCTGAGAGGATAGGAATGCGTTGCTCGGAGGCTGCTACAAAACCTATTGATTTGATCAGGAGCAGTCTAAGAGTGTATTGTCCATTGCGGGATACGAGGACACTTGACTGAAATGTTGATAATCGTAGCACATAGTTTCCGAATGTGACTGGTAGCTCAAATTGAATGAAATGGACTTTGAAAGTTATATTAAGTGCCTTGATGAAGTTGGGGGCAAATAAGGAAGTGTAAATCCAGGAACAAGAAGGTTGCAGGAATGGCCTGATGCAGGAAAGCTGTAAATTAATGTGACGGTGGATTCTCTTAACATCTCAGAAAGCTGATAAGCATGGCTTCATGACAAGGTTCTCAAGGGGAGGAGTTTGGATTTGAAAAATTCAAGTTAATATATATAGAAAAAGAGGTTGAGGCAGGAGGGTACTGAGAATCCCTCAAAAAGACAACGAACTGCAGGAATTGATAGAAGGTTTGGAGAGTGCCAGATTCGCAGCGATAGCAAATCATCTTAAATTATGTAGAGCTTGTGGTGTTATGCTGCCATCTGGTGGTTTTGATTGGAATTGAAACTATTGGCTTCAGTGAAGCAGGATAGCATATATTTGGTTATTGCGATTACAATCCTTGTCTATGTATTAAGCATTTGCTTTAGAACAGTTAGTGATGATATAAGTAAGTTAATGTAGGTCTAGAAGAGGAGCCTGCAGTATTTAGATGTCACAATTCGGCGAGTTGAAGCTGTCATGTTGCAAAAGCGCTGCAGCAGGAGCCAGAAAATTGCAGTCGTGTGGCACAGGCTCTCATTGCCTGTTAAAGCTGCCTGGTCGCCGTAGCAACTTACCACTCCCAGTAGTCACTCGCTGAGGTGTTGCTGTGGTAACCATGGTCTGTGAGGCGCCGGTGTAAAACAGTTGCAGTGCAGCGGTGACATTGAAACAGTCTTTCTGATGAAAACGCAGACCAAGTTGAGAATGACGCTGCGTTTTGAACGGCGCAGACTGAGCAGGTAGGAAAATAGCTGATACTATCTTGCGAGCGCAGACAGAGAAACGAACAAAAAACAAACACAGACAAGGAAGCGGAAATAGTGCTGGGTTAAAGTAGAAAAAGAGAGCGAGATAGACAGGAGGGGCAGCCAATAACACATACGTGGAGCAGTGCTGGCCATGCCCTAATAATTGACGTGGCGAGCGCTGCATTGTGCGATTGGCTGGAAATACTAAATGAGGCTGAACTGGGATCTTCCACCCGGAAGAGATCGCGGACGCTACCGGGCAGAATGCCACGGAGGGAAGGTAAGACAGGCTAAAGAAAAGGAAATAGGATAAGAAGAAAAAAGGAGCGCAAAGCGGGAGAGCGCCCTCTACGGCATCCCCCGAATTACGCCTAAAGGCTAACATTTAATGAGGTCTGCATGCTCACAATGATCAATCCAAGCTCACAGTGATATTTAATGAGGTCTGCATGCGAACACACAATGATAAATCCAAGCTCACAGTGATAATTAATGAGGTCTGCATGCTGAGCACACACAATGATCAATCCAAGCTCACAGTGATATTTAATGAGGTGTGCATGCTGAGCACACACAATGATCAATCCAAGCTAACAGTGATATTTAATGAGGTCAGCATGCTCACACACAATGATCAATCCAAGCTCACAGTGATATTTAATGAGGTCTGCATGAGCACAATGATCAATCCAAGCTCACAGTGATATTTAATGAGGTCTGCATGCTGAGCACACACAATGATCAATCCAAGCTCACAGTGATATTTAATGAGGTCTGCATGAGCACAATGATCAATCCAAGCTCACAGTGATATTTAATGAGGTCTCGATGCTCACACACACAATGATCAATCCAAGCTCACAGTGATATTTAATGAGGTCTGCATGCTGAGCACACACAATGATCAATCCAAGCTCACAGTGATATTTATTGAGGTCTGCATGCTGAGCACACACAATGATCAATCCAAGCTCACAGTGATATTTAATGAGGTCTGCATGAGCACAATGATCAATCCAAGCTCACAGTGATATTTAATGAGGTCTGCATGCTGAGCACACACAATGATCAATCCAAGCTCACAGTGATATTTAATGAGGTCTGCATGAGCACAATGATCAATCCAAGCTCACAGTGATATTTAATGAGGTCTCGATGCTCACACACACAATGATCAATCCAAGCTCACAGTGATATTTAATGAGGTCTGCATGCTCATCACACACAATGATCAATCCAAGCTCACAGTGATATTTAATGAGGTCTGCATGCGCACACACAATGATCAATCCAAGATCACAGTGATATTTAATGAGGTCTGCATGAGCACAATGATCAATCCAAGCTCACAGTGATATTTAATGAGGTCTCGATGCTCACACACACAATGATCAATCCAAGCTCACAGTGATATTTAATGAGGTCTGCATGCGCACACACAATGATCAATCCAAGCTCACAGTGATATTTAATGAGGTCTGCATGCGAACACAGAATGATCAATCCAAGCTCACAGTGATATTTAATGAGGTCTGCATGCGAACACAGAATGATCAATCCAAGCTCACAGTGATATTTAATGAGGTCTGCATGCTCACACACACAATGATCAATCCAAGCTCACAGTGATATTTAATGAGGTCTGCATGAGCACAATGATCAATCCAAGCTCACAGTGATATTTAATGAGGTCAGCATACTCACACACAATGATCAATCCAAGCTCACAGTGATATTTAATGAGGTCTTCATGCTGAGCACACACAATGATCAATCCAACTTCACAGTGATATTTAATGAGGTCTCGATGCTCACACACACAATGATCAATCCAAGCTCACAGTGATATTTAATGAGGTCTGCATGCGCACACACAATGATCAATCCAAGCTCACAGTGATATTTAATGAGGTCTGCATGCGAACACACAATGATCAATCCAAGCTCACAGTGATATTTAATGAGGTCTGCATGCGAACACAGAATGATCAATCCAAGCTCACAGTGATATTTAATGAGGTCTGCATGCTCACACACACAATGATCAATCCAAACTCACAGTGATATTTAATGAGGTCTCGATGCTCACACACACAATGATCAATCCAAGCTCACAGTGATATTTAATGAGGTCTGCATGCTCACACACACAATGATCAATCCAACCTCACAGTGATATTTAATGAGGTCTCGATGCTCACACACACAATGATCAATCCAAGCTCACAGTGATATTTAATGAGGTCTGCATGCTCACACACACAATGATCAATCCAAGCTCACAGTGATATTTAATGAGGTCTGCATGCTCGCACACACAATGATCAATCCAAGCTCACAGTGATATTTAATGAGGTCTGCATGCGAACACAGAATGATCAATCCAAGCTCACAGTGATATTTAATGAGGTCTGCATGCGAACACAGAATGATCAATCCAAGCTCACAGTGATATTTAATGAGGTCTGCATGCTCACACACACAATGATCAATCCAACCTCACAGTGATATTTAATGAGGTCTGCATGAGCACAATGATCAATCCAAGCTCACAGTGATATTTAATGAGGTCTCGATGCGAACACACACAATGATCAATCCAAGCTCACAGTGATATTTAATGAGGTCTGCATGCGCACACACAATGATCAATCCAAGCTCACAGTGATATTTAATGAGGTCTGCATGCGCACACACAATGATCAATCCAAGCTCACAGTGATATTTAATGAGGTCTGCATGCGAACACAGAATGATCAATCCAAGCTCACAGTGATATTTAATGAGGTCTGCATGCGAACACAGAATGATCAATCCAAGCTCACAGTGATATTTAATGAGGTCTGCATGCTCACACACACAATGATCAATCCAACCTCACAGTGATATTTAATGAGGTCTGCATGCGCACACACAATGATCAATCCAAGCTCACAGTGATATTTAATGAGGTCTGCATACTCACACACACAATGATCAATCCAACCTCACAGAGATATTTAATGAGGTCTCGATGCTCACACACACAATGATCAATCCAAGCTCACAGTGATATTTAATGAGGTCTGCATGCTCACACACACAATGATCAATCCAACCTCACAGTGATATTTAATAAGGTCTGCATGCTGAGCACACACAATGATCAATCCAAGCTCACAGTGATATTTAATGAGGTCTCGATGCTCACACACACAATGATCAATCCAAGCTCACAGTGATATTTAATGAGGTCTGCATGCTCATCACACACAATGATCAATCCAAGCTCACAGTGATATTTAATGAGGTCTGCATGCTCACACACAATGATCAATCCAAGCTCACAGTGATATTTAATGAGGTCTGCATGCTCACACACACAATGATCAATCCAACCTCACAGTGATATTTAATGAGGTCTGCATGCTGAGCACACACAATGATCAATCCAAGCTCACAGTGATATTTAATGAGGTCTCGATGCTCACACACACAATGATCAATCCAACCTCACAGTGATATTTAATGAGGTCTGCATGCTAACACTCAATGATCAATCCAAGCTCACAGTGATATTTAATGAGGTCTGCATGCTGAGCACACACAATGATCAATCCAAGCTCACAGTGATATTTAATGAGGTCTGCATGCGCACACACAATGATCAATCCAAGCTCACAGTGATATTTAATGAGGTCTGCATGCGAACACAGAATGATCAATCCAAGCTCACAGTGATATTTAATGAGGTCTGCATGCGAACACAGAATGATCAATCCAAGCTCACAGTGATATTTAATGAGGTCTGCATGCTCACACACACAATGATCAATCCAACCTCACAGTGATATTTAATGAGGTCTCGATGCTCACACACACAATATTCAATCCAAGCTCACAGTGATATTTAATGAGGTCTGCATGCTCACACACACAATGATCAATCCAAGCTCACAGTGATATTTAATGAGGTCTGCATGCGAACACAGAATGATCAATCCAAGCTCACAGTGATATTTAATGAGGTCTGCATGCGAACACAGAATGATCAATCCAAGCTCACAGTGATATTTAATGAGGTCTGCATGCTCACACACACAATGATCAATCCAACCTCACAGTGATATTTAATGAGGTCTGCATGCGCACACACAATGATCAATCCAAGCTCACAGTGATATTTAATGAGGTCTGCATGCGCACACACAATGATCAATCCAAGCTCACAGTGATATTTAATGAGGTCTGCATGCGAACACAGAATGATCAATCCAAGCTCACAGTGATATTTAATGAGGTCTGCATGCGAACACAGAATGATCAATCCAAGCTCACAGTGATATTTAATGAGGTCTGCATGCTCACACACACAATGATCAATCCAACCTCACAGTGATATTTAATGAGGTCTGCATGCGCACACACAATGATCAATCCAAGCTCACAGTGATATTTAATGAGGTCTGCATACTCACACACACAATGATCAATCCAACCTCACAGAAATATTTAATGAGGTCTCGATGCTCACACACACAATGATCAATCCAAGCTCACAGTGATATTTAATGAGGTCTGCATGCTCACACACACAATGATCAATCCAACCTCACAGTGATATTTAATAAGGTCTGCATGCTGAGCACACACAATGATCAATCCAAGCTCACAGTGATATTTAATGAGGTCTCGATGCTCACACACACAATGATCAATCCAAGCTCACAGTGATATTTAATGAGGTCTGCATGCTCATCACACACAATGATCAATCCAAGCTCACAGTGATATTTAATGAGGTCTGCATGCTCACACACAATGATCAATCCAAGCTCACAGTGATATTTAATGAGGTCTGCATGCTCACACACACAATGATCAATCCAACCTCACAGTGATATTTAATGAGGTCTGCATGCTGAGCACACACAATGATCAATCCAAGCTCACAGTGATATTTAATGAGGTCTCGATGCTCACACACACAATGATCAATCCAACCTCACAGTGATATTTAATGAGGTCTGCATGCTAACACTCAATGATCAATCCAAGCTCACAGTGATATTTAATGAGGTCTGCATGCTGAGCACACACAATGATCAATCCAAGCTCACAGTGATATTTAATGAGGTCTGCATGCGCACACACAATGATCAATCCAAGCTCACAGTGATATTTAATGAGGTCTGCATGCGAACACAGAATGATCAATCCAAGCTCACAGTGATATTTAATGAGGTCTGCATGCGAACACAGAATGATCAATCCAAGCTCACAGTGATATTTAATGAGGTCTGCATGCTCACACACACAATGATCAATCCAACCTCACAGTGATATTTAATGAGGTCTCGATGCTCACACACACAATATTCAATCCAAGCTCACAGTGATATTTAATGAGGTCTGCATGCTCACACACACAATGATCAATCCAAGCTCACAGTGATATTTAATGAGGTCTGCATGCGAACACAGAATGATCAATCCAAGCTCACAGTGATATTTAATGAGGTCTGCATGCGAACACAGAATGATCAATCCAAGCTCACAGTGATATTTAATGAGGTCTGCATGCTCACACACACAATGATCAATCCAACCTCACAGTGATATTTAATGAGGTCTGCATGAGCACAATGATCAATCCAAGCTCACAGTGATATTTAATGAGGTCTCGATGCGAACACACACAATGATCAATCCAAGCTCACAGTGGTATTTAATGAGGTCTGCATGCGCACACACAATGATCAATCCAAGCTCACAGTGATATTTAATGAGGTCTGCATGCGAACACAGAATGATCAATCCAAGCTCACAGTGATATTTAATGAGGTCTGCATGCGAACACAGAATGATCAATCCAAGCTCACAGTGATATTTAATGAGGTCTGCATGCTCACACACACAATGATCAATCCAACCTCACAGTGATATTTAATGAGGTCTGCATGCTGAGCACACACAATGATCAATCCAAGCTCACAGTGATATTTAATGAGGTCTCGATGCTCACACACACAATGATCAATCCAACCTCACAGTGATATTTAATGAGGTCTGCATGCTAACACTCAATGATCAATCCAAGCTCACAGTGATATTTAATGAGGTCTGCATGCTGAGCACACACAATGATCAATCCAAGCTCACAGTGATATTTAATGAGGTCTGCATGCGCACACACAATGATCAATCCAAGCTCACAGTGATATTTAATGAGGTCTGCATGCTGAACACAGAATGATCAATCCAAGCTCACAGTGATATTTAATGAGGTCTGCATGCGAACACAGAATGATCAATCCAAGCTCACAGTGATATTTAATGAGGTCTGCATGCTCACACACACAATGATCAATCCAACCTCACAGTGATATTTAATGAGGTCTCGATGCTCACACACACAATATTCAATCCAAGCTCACAGTGATATTTAATGAGGTCTGCATGCTCACACACACAATGATCAATCCAAGCTCACAGTGATATTTAATGAGGTCTGCATGCGAACACAGAATGATCAATCCAAGCTCACAGTGATATTTAATGAGGTCTGCATGCGAACACAGAATGATCAATCCAAGCTCACAGTGATATTTAATGAGGTCTGCATGCTCACACACACAATGATCAATCCAACCTCACAGTGATATTTAATGAGGTCTGCATGAGCACAATGATCAATCCAAGCTCACAGTGATATTTAATGAGGTCTCGATGCGAACACACACAATGATCAATCCAAGCTCACAGTGGTATTTAATGAGGTCTGCATGCGCACACACAATGATCAATCCAAGCTCACAGTGATATTTAATGAGGTCTGCATGCGAACACAGAATGATCAATCCAAGCTCACAGTGATATTTAATGAGGTCTGCATGCGAACACAGAATGATCAATCCAAGCTCACAGTGATATTTAATGAGGTCTGCATGCGAACACAGAATGATCAATCCAAGCTCACAGTGATATTTAATGAGATCTGCATGCTCACACACACAATGATCAATCCAACCTCACAGTGATATTTAATGAGGTCTGCATGCTGAGCACACACAATGATCAATCCAAGCTCACAGTGATATTTAATGAGGTCTCGATGCTCACACACACAATGATCAATCCAACCTCACAGTGATATTTAATGAGGTCTGCATGCGAACACACAATGATCAATCCAAGCTCACAGTGATATTTAATGAGGTCTGCATGCTCACACACACAATGATCAATCCAAGCTCACAGTGATATTTAATGAGGTCTGCATGCTCACACACAATGATCAATCCAAGCTCACAGTGATATTTAATGAGGTCTGCATGCTCACACACACAATGATCAATCCAACCTCACAGTGATATTTAGTGAGGTCTGCATGCTGAGCACACACAATGATCAATCCAAGCTCACAGTGATATTTAATGAGGTCTCGATGCTCACACACACAATGATCAATCCAACCTCACAGTGATATTTAATGAGGTCTGCATGCGAACACAGAATGATCAATCCAACCTCACAGTGATATTTAATGAGGTCTCGATGCTCACACACACAATGATCAATCAAAGCTCACAGTGATATTTAATGAGGTCTGCATGCTCACACACACAATGATCAATCCAACCTCACAGTGATATTTAATGAGGTCTCGATGCTCACACACACAATGATCAATCCAAGCTCACAGTGATATTTAATGAGGTCTGCATGCTCACACACACAATGATCAATCCAACCTCACAGTGATATTTAATGAGGTCTGCATGCTGAGCACACACAATGATCAATCCAAGCTCACAGTGATATTTAATGAGGTCTCGATGCTCACACACACAATGATCAATCCAAGCTCACAGTGATATTTAATGAGGTCTGCATGCGAACACACAATGATCAATCCAAGCTCACAGTGATATTTAATGAGGTCTGCATGCTCACACACACAATGATCAATCCAACCTCACAGTGATATTTAATGAGGTCTGCATGCTGAGCACACACAATGATCAATCCAAGCTCACAGTGATATTTAATGAGGTCTGCATGCGAACACAGAATGATCAATCCAAGCTCACAGTGATATTTAATGAGGTCTGCATGCGAACACAGAATGATCAATCCAAGCTCACAGTGATATTTAATGAGGTCTGCATGCTCACACACACAATGATCAATCCAACCTCACAGTGATATTTAATGAGGTCTCGATGCGAACACACACAATGATCAATCCAAGCTCACAGTGATATTTAATGAGGTCTGCATGCGCACACACAATGATCAATCCAAGCTCACAGTGATATTTAATGAGGTCTGCATGCGCACACACAATGATCAATCCAAGCTCACAGTGATATTTAATGAGGTCTCGATGCTCACACACACAATGATCAATCCAACCTCACAGTGATATTTAATGAGGTCTGCATGCGAACACAGAATGATCAATCCAAGCTCACAGTGATATTTAATGAGGTCTGCATGCTCACACACACAATGATCAATCCAACCTCACAGTGATATTTAATGAGGTCTCGATGCTCACACACACAATGATCAATCCAAGCTCACAGTGATATTTAATGAGGTCTGCATGCTCACACACACAATGATCAATCCAACCTCACAGTGATATTTAATGAGGTCTCGATGCTCACACACACAATGATCAATCCAAGCTCACAGTGATATTTAATGAGGTCTGCATGCTCACACACACAATGATCAATCCAACCTCACAGTGATATTTAATGAGGTCTGCATGCTGATCACACACAATGATCAATCCAAGCTCACAGTGATATTTAATGAGGTCTCGATGCTCACACACACAATGATCAATCCAAGCTCACAGTGATATTTAATGAGGTCTGCATGCGAACACACAATGATCAATCCAAGCTCACAGTGATATTTAATGAGGTCTGCATGCTCACACACACAATGATCAATCCAACCTCACAGTGATATTTAATGAGGTCTGCATGAGCACAATGATCAATCCAAGCTCACAGTGATATTTAATGAGGTCTCGATGCGAACACACACAATGATCAATCCAAGCTCACAGTGATATTTAATGAGGTCTGCATGCGCACACACAATGATCAATCCAAGCTCACAGTGATATTTAATGAGGTCTGCATGCGAACACAGAATGATCAATCCAAGCTCACAGTGATATTTAATGAGGTCTGCATGCGAACACAGAATGATCAATCCAAGCTCACAGTGATATTTAATGAGGTCTGCATGCTCACACACACAATGATCAATCCAACCTCACAGTGATATTTAATGAGGTCTCGATGCTCACACACACAATATTCAATCCAAGCTCACAGTGATATTTAATGAGGTCTGCATGCTCACACACACAATGATCAATCCAAGCTCACAGTGATATTTAATGAGGTCTG
Organism: Acipenser ruthenus; assembly: GCF_902713425.1. Lineage (NCBI taxonomy): Eukaryota > Metazoa > Chordata > Actinopteri > Acipenseriformes > Acipenseridae > Acipenser > Acipenser ruthenus. The sequence goes on from NC_081236.1 coordinate 5,732,190, forward strand.
CATGCGAACACAGAATGATCAATCCAAGCTCACAGTGATATTTAATGAGGTCTGCATGCGAACACAGAATGATCAATCCAAGCTCACAGTGATATTTAATGAGGTCTGCATGCTCACAAACACAATGATCAATCCAACCTCACAGTGATATTTAATGAGGTCTGCATGAGCACAATGATCAATCCAAGCTCACAGTGATATTTAATGAGGTCTCGATGCGAACACACACAATGATCAATCCAAGCTCACAGTGATATTTAATGAGGTCTGCATGCGCACACACAATGATCAATCCAAGCTCACAGTGATATTTAATGAGGTCTGCATGCGCACACACAATGATCAATCCAAGCTCACAGTGATATTTAATGAGGTCTGCATGCGAACACAGAATGATCAATCCAAGCTCACAGTGATATTTAATGAGGTCTGCATGCGAACACAGAATGATCAATCCAAGCTCACAGTGATATTTAATGAGGTCTGCATGCTCACACACACAATGATCAATCCAACCTCACAGTGATATTTAATGAGGTCTCGATGCTCACACACACAATGATCAATCCAAGCTCACAGTGATATTTAATGAGGTCTGCATGCTCACACACACAATGATCAATCCAACCTCACAGTGATATTTAATGAGGTCTCGATGCTCACACACACAATGATCAATCCAAGCTCACAGTGATATTTAATGAGGTCTGCATGCTCACACACACAATGATCAATCCAACCTCACAGTGATATTTAATGAGGTCTGCATGCTGAGCACACACAATGATCAATCCAAGCTCACAGTGATATTTAATGAGGTCTCGATGCTCACACACACAATGATCAATCCAAGCTCACAGTGATATTTAATGAGGTCTGCATGCGAACACACAATGATCAATCCAAGCTCACAGTGATATTTAATGAGGTCTGCATGAGCACAATGATCAATCCAAGCTCACAGTGATATTTAATGAGGTCTCGATGCGAACACACACAATGATCAATCCAAGCTCACAGTGATATTTAATGAGGTCTGCATGCGCACACACAATGATCAATCCAAGCTCACAGTGATATTTAATGAGGTCTGCATGCGAACACAGAATGATCAATCCAAGCTCACAGTGATATTTAATGAGGTCTGCATGCGAACACACAATGATCAATCCAAGCTCACAGTGATATTTAATGAGGTCTGCATGAGCACAATGATCAATCCAAGCTCACAGTGATATTTAATGAGGTCTCGATGCGAACACACACAATGATCAATCCAAGCTCACAGTGATATTTAATGAGGTCTCGATGCTCACACACACAATATTCAATCCAAGCTCACAGTGATATTTAATGAGGTCTGCATGCTCACACACACAATGATCAATCCAAGCTCACAGTGATATTTAATGAGGTCTGCATGCGAACACAGAATGATCAATCCAAGCTCACAGTGATATTTAATGAGGTCTGCATGCGAACACAGAATGATCAATCCAAGCTCACAGTGATATTTAATGAGGTCTGCATGCTCACACACACAATGATCAATCCAACCTCACAGTGATATTTAATGAGGTCTGCATGAGCACAATGATCAATCCAAGCTCACAGTGATATTTAATGAGGTCTGCATGCTCACACACACAATGATCAATCCAACCTCACAGTGATATTTAATGAGGTCTCGATGCGAACACACACAATGATCAATCCAAGCTCACAGTGATATTTAATGAGGTCTGCATGCGCACACACAATGATCAATCCAAGCTCACAGTGATATTTAATTAGGTCTGCATGCGCACACACAATGATCAATCCAAGCTCACAGTGATATTTAATGAGGTCTCGATGCTCACACACACAATGATCAATCCAACCTCACAGTGATATTTAATGAGGTCTGCATGCGAACACAGAATGATCAATCCAAGCTCACAGTGATATTTAATGAGGTCTGCATGCTCACACACACAATGATCAATCCAACCTCACAGTGATATTTAATGAGGTCTCGATGCTCACACACACAATGATCAATCCAAGCTCACAGTGATATTTAATGAGGTCTGCATGCTCACACACACAATGATCAATCCAACCTCACAGTGATATTTAATGAGGTCTCGATGCTCACACACACAATGATCAATCCAAGCTCACAGTGATATTTAATGAGGTCTGCATGCTCACACACACAATGATCAATCCAACCTCACAGTGATATTTAATGAGGTCTGCATGCTGAGCACACACAATGATCAATCCAAGCTCACAGTGATATTTAATGAGGTCTCGATGCTCACACACAGAATGATCAATCCAAGCTCACAGTGATATTTAATGAGGTCTGCATGCGAACACACAATGATCAATCCAAGCTCACAGTGATATTTAATGAGGTCTGCATGCTCACACACACAATGATCAATCCAACCTCACAGTGATATTTAATGAGGTCTGCATGAGCACAATGATCAATCCAAGCTCACAGTGATATTTAATGAGGTCTCGATGCGAACACACACAATGATCAATCCAAGCTCACAGTGATATTTAATGAGGTCTGCATGCGCACACACAATGATCAATCCAAGCTCACAGTGATATTTAATGAGGTCTGCATGCGAACACAGAATGATCAATCCAAGCTCACAGTGATATTTAATGAGGTCTGCATGCGAACACAGAATGATCAATCCAAGCTCACAGTGATATTTAATGAGGTCTGCATGCTCACACACACAATGATCAATCCAACCTCACAGTGATATTTAATGAGGTCTCGATGCTCACACACACAATATTCAATCCAAGCTCACAGTGATATTTAATGAGGTCTGCATGCTCACACACACAATGATCAATCCAAGCTCACAGTGATATTTAATGAGGTCTGCATGCGAACACAGAATGATCAATCCAAGCTCACAGTGATATTTAATGAGGTCTGCATGCGAACACAGAATGATCAATCCAAGCTCACAGTGATATTTAATGAGGTCTGCATGCTCACACACACAATGATCAATCCAACCTCACAGTGATATTTAATGAGGTCTGCATGAGCACAATGATCAATCCAAGCTCACAGTGATATTTAATGAGGTCTCGATGCGAACACACACAATGATCAATCCAAGCTCACAGTGATATTTAATGAGGTCTGCATGCTCACACACACAATGATCAATCCAACCTCACAGTGATATTTAATGAGGTCTGCATGAGCACAATGATCAATCCAAGCTCACAGTGATATTTAATGAGGTCTCGATGCGAACACACACAATGATCAATCCAAGCTCACAGTGATATTTAATGAGGTCTGCATGCGAACACACAATGATCAATCCAAGCTCACAGTGATATTTAATGAGGTCTGCATGCTCACACACACAATGATCAATCCAACCTCACAGTGATATTTAATGAGGTCTGCATGCTCACACACACAATGATCAATCCAACCTCACAGTGATATTTAATGAGGTCTGCATGAGCACAATGATCAATCCAAGCTCACAGTGATATTTAATGAGGTCTCGATGCGAACACACACAATGATCAATCCAAGCTCACAGTGATATTTAATGAGGTCTGCATGCGCACACACAATGATCAATCCAAGCTCACAGTGATATTTAATGAGGTCTGCATGCGAACACAGAATGATCAATCCAAGCTCACAGTGATATTTAATGAGGTCTGCATGCGAACACAGAATGATCAATCCAAGCTCACAGTGATATTTAATGAGGTCTGCATGCTCACACACACAATGATCAATCCAACCTCACAGTGATATTTAATGAGGTCTCGATGCTCACACACACAATATTCAATCCAAGCTCACAGTGATATTTAATGAGGTCTGCATGCTCACACACACAATGATCAATCCAAGCTCACAGTGATATTTAATGAGGTCTGCATGCGAACACAGAATGATCAATCCAAGCTCACAGTGATATTTAATGAGGTCTGCATGCGAACACAGAATGATCAATCCAAGCTCACAGTGATATTTAATGAGGTCTGCATGCTCACACACACAATGATCAATCCAACCTCACAGTGATATTTAATGAGGTCTGCATGAGCACAATGATCAATCCAAGCTCACAGTGATATTTAATGAGGTCTGCATGCTCACACACACAATGATCAATCCAACCTCACAGTGATATTTAATGAGGTCTCGATGCGAACACACACAATGATCAATCCAAGCTCACAGTGATATTTAATGAGGTCTGCATGCGCACACACAATGATCAATCCAAGCTCACAGTGATATTTAATTAGGTCTGCATGCGCACACACAATGATCAATCCAAGCTCACAGTGATATTTAATGAGGTCTCGATGCTCACACACACAATGATCAATCCAACCTCACAGTGATATTTAATGAGGTCTGCATGCGAACACAGAATGATCAATCCAAGCTCACAGTGATATTTAATGAGGTCTGCATGCTCACACACACAATGATCAATCCAACCTCACAGTGATATTTAATGAGGTCTCGATGCTCACACACACAATGATCAATCCAAGCTCACAGTGATATTTAATGAGGTCTGCATGCTCACACACACAATGATCAATCCAACCTCACAGTGATATTTAATGAGGTCTCGATGCTCACACACACAATGATCAATCCAAGCTCACAGTGATATTTAATGAGGTCTGCATGCTCACACACACAATGATCAATCCAACCTCACAGTGATATTTAATGAGGTCTGCATGCTGAGCACACACAATGATCAATCCAAGCTCACAGTGATATTTAATGAGGTCTCGATGCTCACACACACAATGATCAATCCAAGCTCACAGTGATATTTAATGAGGTCTGCATGCGAACACACAATGATCAATCCAAGCTCACAGTGATATTTAATGAGGTCTGCATGCTCACACACACAATGATCAATCCAACCTCACAGTGATATTTAATGAGGTCTGCATGAGCACAATGATCAATCCAAGCTCACAGTGATATTTAATGAGGTCTCGATGCGAACACACACAATGATCAATCCAAGCTCACAGTGATATTTAATGAGGTCTGCATGCGCACACACAATGATCAATCCAAGCTCACAGTGATATTTAATGAGGTCTGCATGCGAGCACAGAATGATCAATCCAAGCTCACAGTGATATTTAATGAGGTCTGCATGCGAACACAGAATGATCAATCCAAGCTCACAGTGATATTTAATGAGGTCTGCATGCTCACACACACAATGATCAATCCAACCTCACAGTGATATTTAATGAGGTCTCGATGCTCACACACACAATATTCAATCCAAGCTCACAGTGATATTTAATGAGGTCTGCATGCTCACACACACAATGATCAATCCAAGCTCACAGTGATATTTAATGAGGTCTGCATGCGAACACAGAATGATCAATCCAAGCTCACAGTGATATTTAATGAGGTCTGCATGCGAACACAGAATGATCAATCCAAGCTCACAGTGATATTTAATGAGGTCTGCATGCTCACACACACAATGATCAATCCAACCTCACAGTGATATTTAATGAGGTCTGCATGAGCACAATGATCAATCCAAGCTCACAGTGATATTTAATGAGGTCTCGATGCGAACACACACAATGATCAATCCAAGCTCACAGTGATATTTAATGAGGTCTGCATGCGCACACACAATGATCAATCCAAGCTCACAGTGATATTTAATGAGGTCTGCATGCGCACACACAATGATCAATCCAAGCTCACAGTGATATTTAATGAGGTCTGCATGCGAACACAGAATGATCAATCCAAGCTCACAGTGATATTTAATGAGGTCTGCATGCGAACACAGAATGATCAATCCAAGCTCACAGTGATATTTAATGAGGTCTGCATGCTCACACACACAATGATCAATCCAACCTCACAGTGATATTTAATGAGGTCTCGATGCTCACACACACAATGATCAATCCAAGCTCACAGTGATATTTAATGAGGTCTGCATGCTCACACACACAATGATCAATCCAACCTCACAGTGATATTTAATGAGGTCTCGATGCTCACACACACAATGATCAATCCAAGCTCACAGTGATATTTAATGAGGTCTGCATGCTCACACACACAATGATCAATCCAACCTCACAGTGATATTTAATGAGGTCTGCATGCTGAGCACACACAATGATCAATCCAAGCTCACAGTGATATTTAATGAGGTCTCGATGCTCACACACACAATGATCAATCCAAGCTCACAGTGATATTTAATGAGGTCTGCATGCGAACACACAATGATCAATCCAAGCTCACAGTGATATTTAATGAGGTCTGCATGCTCACACACACAATGATCATTCCAACCTCACAGTGATATTTAATGAGGTCTGCATGAGCACAATGATCAATCCAAGCTCACAGTGATATTTAATGAGGTCTCGATGCGAACACACACAATGATCAATCCAAGCTCACAGTGATATTTAATGAGGTCTGCATGCGCACACACAATGATCAATCCAAGCTCACAGTGATATTTAATGAGGTCTGCATGCGAACACAGAATGATCAATCCAAGCTCACAGTGATATTTAATGAGGTCTGCATGCGAACACAGAATGATCAATCCAAGCTCACAGTGATATTTAATGAGGTCTGCATGCTCACACACACAATGATCAATCCAACCTCACAGTGATATTTAATGAGGTCTCGATGCTCACACACACAATATTCAATCCAAGCTCACAGTGATATTTAATGAGGTCTGCATGCTCACACACACAATGATCAATCCAAGCTCACAGTGATATTTAATGAGGTCTGCATGCGAACACAGAATGATCAATCCAAGCTCACAGTGATATTTAATGAGGTCTGCATGCGAACACAGAATGATCAATCCAAGCTCACAGTGATATTTAATGAGGTCTGCATGCTCACACACACAATGATCAATCCAACCTCACAGTGATATTTAATGAGGTCTGCATGAGCACAATGATCAATCCAAGCTCACAGTGATATTTAATGAGGTCTCGATGCGAACACACACAATGATCAATCCAAGCTCACAGTGATATTTAATGAGGTCTGCATGCGCACACACAATGATCAATCCAAGCTCACAGTGATATTTAATGAGGTCTGCATGCGAACACAGAATGATCAATCCAAGCTCACAGTGATATTTAATGAGGTCTGCATGCGAACACAGAATGATCAATCCAAGCTCACAGTGATATTTAATGAGGTCTGCATGCTCACACACACAATGATCAATCCAACCTCACAGTGATATTTAATGAGGTCTCGATGCTCACACACACAATATTCAATCCAAGCTCACAGTGATATTTAATGAGGTCTGCATGCTCACACACACAATGATCAATCCAAGCTCACAGTGATATTTAATGAGGTCTGCATGCGAACACAGAATGATCAATCCAAGCTCACAGTGATATTTAATGAGGTCTGCATGCGAACACAGAATGATCAATCCAAGCTCACAGTGATATTTAATGAGGTCTGCATGCTCACACACACAATGATCAATCCAACCTCACAGTGATATTTAATGAGGTCTGCATGAGCACAATGATCAATCCAAGCTCACAGTGATATTTAATGAGGTCTGCATGCTCACACACACAATGATCAATCCAACCTCACAGTGATATTTAATGAGGTCTCGATGCGAACACACACAATGATCAATCCAAGCTCACAGTGATATTTAATGAGGTCTGCATGCGCACACACAATGATCAATCCAAGCTCACAGTGATATTTAATTAGGTCTGCATGCGCACACACAATGATCAATCCAAGCTCACAGTGATATTTAATGAGGTCTCGATGCTCACACACACAATGATCAATCCAACCTCACAGTGATATTTAATGAGGTCTGCATGCGAACACAGAATGATCAATCCAAGCTCACAGTGATATTTAATGAGGTCTGCATGCTCACACACACAATGATCAATCCAACCTCACAGTGATATTTAATGAGGTCTCGATGCTCACACACACAATGATCAATCCAAGCTCACAGTGATATTTAATGAGGTCTGCATGCTCACACACACAATGATCAATCCAACCTCACAGTGATATTTAATGAGGTCTCGATGCTCACACACACAATGATCAATCCAAGCTCACAGTGATATTTAATGAGGTCTGCATGCTCACACACACAATGATCAATCCAACCTCACAGTGATATTTAATGAGGTCTGCATGCTGAGCACACACAATGATCAATCCAAGCTCACAGTGATATTTAATGAGGTCTCGATGCTCACACACACAATGATCAATCCAAGCTCACAGTGATATTTAATGAGGTCTGCATGCGAACACACAATGATCAATCCAAGCTCACAGTGATATTTAATGAGGTCTGCATGCTCACACACACAATGATCAATCCAACCTCACAGTGATATTTAATGAGGTCTGCATGAGCACAATGATCAATCCAAGCTCACAGTGATATTTAATGAGGTCTCGATGCGAACACACACAATGATCAATCCAAGCTCACAGTGATATTTAATGAGGTCTGCATGCGCACACACAATGATCAATCCAAGCTCACAGTGATATTTAATGAGGTCTGCATGCGAGCACAGAATGATCAATCCAAGCTCACAGTGATATTTAATGAGGTCTGCATGCGAACACAGAATGATCAATCCAAGCTCACAGTGATATTTAATGAGGTCTGCATGCTCACACACACAATGATCAATCCAACCTCACAGTGATATTTAATGAGGTCTCGATGCTCACACACACAATATTCAATCCAAGCTCACAGTGATATTTAATGAGGTCTGCATGCTCACACACACAATGATCAATCCAAGCTCACAGTGATATTTAATGAGGTCTGCATGCGAACACAGAATGATCAATCCAAGCTCACAGTGATATTTAATGAGGTCTGCATGCGAACACAGAATGATCAATCCAAGCTCACAGTGATATTTAATGAGGTCTGCATGCTCACACACACAATGATCAATCCAACCTCACAGTGATATTTAATGAGGTCTGCATGAGCACAATGATCAATCCAAGCTCACAGTGATATTTAATGAGGTCTCGATGCGAACACACACAATGATCAATCCAAGCTCACAGTGATATTTAATGAGGTCTGCATGCGCACACACAATGATCAATCCAAGCTCACAGTGATATTTAATGAGGTCTGCATGCGCACACACAATGATCAATCCAAGCTCACAGTGATATTTAATGAGGTCTGCATGCGAACACAGAATGATCAATCCAAGCTCACAGTGATATTTAATGAGGTCTGCATGCGAACACAGAATGATCAATCCAAGCTCACAGTGATATTTAATGAGGTCTGCATGCTCACACACACAATGATCAATCCAACCTCACAGTGATATTTAATGAGGTCTCGATGCTCACACACACAATGATCAATCCAAGCTCACAGTGATATTTAATGAGGTCTGCATGCTCACACACACAATGATCAATCCAACCTCACAGTGATATTTAATGAGGTCTCGATGCTCACACACACAATGATCAATCCAAGCTCACAGTGATATTTAATGAGGTCTGCATGCTCACACACACAATGATCAATCCAACCTCACAGTGATATTTAATGAGGTCTGCATGCTGAGCACACACAATGATCAATCCAAGCTCACAGTGATATTTAATGAGGTCTCGATGCTCACACACACAATGATCAATCCAAGCTCACAGTGATATTTAATGAGGTCTGCATGCGAACACACAATGATCAATCCAAGCTCACAGTGATATTTAATGAGGTCTGCATGCTCACACACACAATGATCATTCCAACCTCACAGTGATATTTAATGAGGTCTGCATGAGCACAATGATCAATCCAAGCTCACAGTGATATTTAATGAGGTCTCGATGCGAACACACACAATGATCAATCCAAGCTCACAGTGATATTTAATGAGGTCTGCATGCGCACACACAATGATCAATCCAAGCTCACAGTGATATTTAATGAGGTCTGCATGCGAACACAGAATGATCAATCCAAGCTCACAGTGATATTTAATGAGGTCTGCATGCGAACACAGAATGATCAATCCAAGCTCACAGTGATATTTAATGAGGTCTGCATGCTCACACACACAATGATCAATCCAACCTCACAGTGATATTTAATGAGGTCTCGATGCTCACACACACAATATTCAATCCAAGCTCACAGTGATATTTAATGAGGTCTGCATGCTCACACACACAATGATCAATCCAAGCTCACAGTGATATTTAATGAGGTCTGCATGCGAACACAGAATGATCAATCCAAGCTCACAGTGATATTTAATGAGGTCTGCATGCGAACACAGAATGATCAATCCAAGCTCACAGTGATATTTAATGAGGTCTGCATGCTCACACACACAATGATCAATCCAACCTCACAGTGATATTTAATGAGGTCTGCATGAGCACAATGATCAATCCAAGCTCACAGTGATATTTAATGAGGTCTGCATGCTCACACACACAATGATCAATCCAACCTCACAGTGATATTTAATGAGGTCTCGATGCGAACACACACAATGATCAATCCAAGCTCACAGTGATATTTAATGAGGTCTGCATGCGCACACACAATGATCAATCCAAGCTCACAGTGATATTTAATTAGGTCTGCATGCGCACACACAATGATCAATCCAAGCTCACAGTGATATTTAATGAGGTCTCGATGCTCACACACACAATGATCAATCCAACCTCACAGTGATATTTAATGAGGTCTGCATGCGAACACAGAATGATCAATCCAAGCTCACAGTGATATTTAATGAGGTCTGCATGCTCACACACACAATGATCAATCCAACCTCACAGTGATATTTAATGAGGTCTCGATGCTCACACACACAATGATCAATCCAAGCTCACAGTGATATTTAATGAGGTCTGCATGCTCACACACACAATGATCAATCCAACCTCACAGTGATATTTAATGAGGTCTCGATGCTCACACACACAATGATCAATCCAAGCTCACAGTGATATTTAATGAGGTCTGCATGCTCACACACACAATGATCAATCCAACCTCACAGTGATATTTAATGAGGTCTGCATGCTGAGCACACACAATGATCAATCCAAGCTCACAGTGATATTTAATGAGGTCTCGATGCTCACACACACAATGATCAATCCAAGCTCACAGTGATATTTAATGAGGTCTGCATGCGAACACACAATGATCAATCCAAGCTCACAGTGATATTTAATGAGGTCTGCATGCTCACACACACAATGATCAATCCAACCTCACAGTGATATTTAATGAGGTCTGCATGAGCACAATGATCAATCCAAGCTCACAGTGATATTTAATGAGGTCTCGATGCGAACACACACAATGATCAATCCAAGCTCACAGTGATATTTAATGAGGTCTGCATGCGCACACACAATGATCAATCCAAGCTCACAGTGATATTTAATGAGGTCTGCATGCGAACACAGAATGATCAATCCAAGCTCACAGTGATATTTAATGAGGTCTGCATGCGAACACAGAATGATCAATCCAAACTCACAGTGATATTTAATGAGGTCTGCATGCTCACACACACAATGATCAATCCAACCTCACAGTGATATTTAATGAGGTCTCGATGCTCACACACACAATATTCAATCCAAGCTCACAGTGATATTTAATGAGGTCTGCATGCTCACACACACAATGATCAATCCAAGCTCACAGTGATATTTAATGAGGTCTGCCTGCGAACACAGAATGATCAATCCAAGCTCACAGTGATATTTAATGAGGTCTGTATGCGAACACAGAATGATCAATCCAAGCTCACAGTGATATTTAATGAGGTCTGCATGCTCACACACACAATGATCAATCCAACCTCACAGTGATATTTAATGAGGTCTGCATGAGCACAATGATCAATCCAAGCTCACAGTGATATTTAATGAGGTCTCGATGCGAACACACACAATGATCAATCCAAGCTCACAGTGATATTTAATGAGGTCTGCATGCTCACACACACAATGATCAATCCAAGCTCACAGTGATATTTAATGAGGTCTGCATGCGAACACAGAATGATCAATCCAAGCTCACAGTGATATTTAATGAGGTCTGCATGCGAACACAGAATGATCAATCCAAGCTCACAGTGATATTTAATGAGGTCTGCATGCTCACACACACAATGATCAATCCAACCTCACAGTGATATTTAATGAGGTCTGCATGAGCACAATGATCAATCCAAGCTCACAGTGATATTTAATGAGGTCTCGATGCGAACACACACAATGATCAATCCAAGCTCACAGTGATATTTAATGAGGTCTGCATGCGCACACACAATGATCAATCCAAGCTCACAGTGATATTTAATGAGGTCTGCATGCGCACACACAATGATCAATCCAAGCTCACAGTGATATTTAATGAGGTCTGCATGCGAACACAGAATGATCAATCCAAGCTCACAGTGATATTTAATGAGGTCTGCATGCGAACACAGAATGATCAATCCAAGCTCACAGTGATATTTAATGAGGTCTGCATGCTCACACACACAATGATCAATCCAACCTCACAGTGATATTTAATGAGGTCTCGATGCTCACACACACAATGATCAATCCAAGCTCACAGTGATATTTAATGAGGTCTGCATGCTCACACACACAATGATCAATCCAACCTCACAGTGATATTTAATGAGGTCTCGATGCTCACACACACAATGATCAATCCAAGCTCACAGTGATATTTAATGAGGTCTGCATGCTCACACACACAATGATCAATCCAACCTCACAGTGATATTTAATGAGGTCTGCATGCTGAGCACACACAATGATCAATCCAAGCTCACAGTGATATTTAATGAGGTCTCGATGCTCACACACACAATGATCAATCCAAGCTCACAGTGATATTTAATGAGGTCTGCATGCTCACACACAATGATCAAACCAAGCTCACAGTGATATTTAATGAGGTCTCGATGCTCACACACAATGATCAATCCAAGCTCACAGTGATATTTAATGAGGTCTGCATGCTCACACACAATGATCAATCCAAGCTCACAGTGATATTTAATGAGGTCTGCATGCTGAGCACACACAATGATCAATCCAAGCTCACAGTGATATTTAATGAGGTCTCGATGCTCACACACACAATGATCAATCCAAGCTCACAGTGATATTTAATGAGGTCTGCATGCTCACACACAATGATCAATCCAAGCTCACAGTGATATTTAATGAGGTCTGCATGCTCATCACACACAATGATCAAATCAACCTCACAGTGATATTTAATGAGGTCTCGATGCTCACACACACAATGATCAATCCAAGCTCACAGTGATATTTAATGAGGTCTGCATGCTCACACACACAATGATCAATCCAACCTCACAGTGATATTTAATGAGGTTTCGATGCTCACACACACAATGATCAATCCAAGCTCACAGTGATATTTAATGAGGTCTGCATGCTCACACACACAATGATCAATCCAAGCTCACAGTGATATTTAATGAGGTCTGCATGCTCATCACACACAATGATCAATCCAAGCTCACAGTGATATTTAATGAGGTCTCGATGCTCACACACACAATGATCAATCCAAGCTCACAGTGATATTTAATGAGGTCTGCATGCGAACACACAATGATCAATCCAACCTCACAGTGATATTTAATGAGGTTTCGATGCTCACACACACAATGATCAATCCAAGCTCACAGTGATATTTAATGAGGTCTGCATGCGAACACACAATGATCAATCCAAGCTCACAGTGATATTTAATGAGGTCTGCATGCTCATCACACACAATGATCAATCCAAGCTCACAGTGATATTTAATGAGGTCTCGATGCTCACACACACAATGATCAATCCAAGCTCACAGTGATATTTAATGAGGTCTGCATGCGAACACACAATGATCAATCCAAGCTCACAGTGATATTTAATGAGGTCTGCATGCTCATCACACACAATGATCAATCCAAGCTCACAGTGATATTTAATGAGGTGTGCATGCTGAGCACACACAATGATCAATCCAAGCTCACAGTGATATTTAATGAGGTGTGCATGCTGAGTACACACAATGATCAATCCAAGCTCACAGTGATATTTAATGAGGTGTGCATGCTCAGCACACACAATGATCAATCCAAGCTCACAGTGATATTTAATGAGGTGTGCATGCTGAGCACACACAATGATCAATCCAAGCTCACAGTGATATTTAATGAGGTCTGCATGCGAACACACACAATGATCAATCCAAGCTCACAGTGATATTTAATGAGGTCTGCATGCTGAGCACACACAATGATCAATCCAAGCTCACAGTGATATTTAATGAGGTGTGCATGCTGAGCACACACAATGATCAATCGAAGCTCACAGTGATATTTAATGAGGTGTGCATGCTGAGCACACACAATGATCAATCCAAGCTCACAGTGATATTTAATGAGGTCTCGATGCTCACACACACAATGATCAATCCAACCTCACAGTGATATTTAATGAGGTCTGCATGCGAACACACAATGATCAATCCAAGCTCACAGTGATATTTAATGAGGTCTGCATGCGCACACACAATGATCAATCCAAGCTCACAGTGATATTTAATGAGGTCTGCATGCGCACACACAATGATCAATCCAAGCTCACAGTGATATTCAATGAGGTCTGCATGCGAACACAGAATGATCAATCCAAGCTCACAGTGATATTTAATGAGGTCTGCATGCGAACACAGAATGATCAATCCAAGCTCACAGTGATATTTAATGAGGTCTGCATGCTCACACACACAATGATCAATCCAACCTCACAGTGATATTTAATGAGGTCTGCATGAGCACAATGATCAATCCAAGCTCACAGTGATATTTAATGAGGTCTGCATGCGAACACAGAATGATCAATCCAAGCTCACAGTGATATTTAATGAGGTCTGCATGCGAACACAGAATGATCAATCCAAGCTCACAGTGATATTTAATGAGGTCTGCATGCTCACACACACAATGATCAATCCAACCTCACAGTGATATTTAATGAGGTCTCGATGCTCACACACACAATGATCAATCCAAGCTCACAGTGATATTTAATGAGGTCTGCATGCTCACACACACAATGATCAATCCAACCTCACAGTGATATTTAATGAGGTCTCGATGCTCACACACACAATGATCAATCCAAGCTCACAGTGATATTTAATGAGGTCTGCATGCTCACACACACAATGATCAATCCAACCTCACAGTGATATTTAATGAGGTCTGCATGCTCACACACACAATGATCAATCCAAGCTCACAGTGATATTTAATGAGGTCTGCATGCTGAGCACACACAATGATCAATCCAAGCTCACAGTGATATTTAATGAGGTCTGCATGCTCACACACAATGATCAATCCAACCTCACAGTGATATTTAATGAGGTCTGCATGCTCACACACACAATGATCAATCCAAGCTCACAGTGATATTTAATGAGGTCTGCATGCTGAGCACACACAATGATCAATCCAACCTCACAGTGATATTTAATGAGGTCTCGATGCTCACACACACAATGATCAATCCAACCTCACAGTGATATTTAATGAGGTCTGCATGCGAACACACAATGATCAATCCAAGCTCACAGTGATATTTAATGAGGTCTGCATGCTCACACACACAATGATCAATCCAAGCTCACAGTGATATTTAATGAGGTCTGCATGCTCACACACAATGATCAATCCAAGCTCACAGTGATATTTAATGAGGTCTCGATGCTCACACACAATGATCAATCCAAGCTCACAGTGATATTTAATGAGGTCTGCATGCTGAGCACACACAATGATCAATCCAACCTCACAGTGATATTTAATGAGGTCTGCATGCGAGCACAGAATGATCAATCCAAGCTCACAGTGATATTTAATGAGGTCTCGATGCTCACACACACAATGATCAATCCAAGCTCACAGTGATATTTAATGAGGTCTGCATGCTGAGCACACACAATGATCAATCCAAGCTCACAGTGATATTTAATGAGGTCTCGATGCTCACACACACAATGATCAATCCAAGCTCACAGTGATATTTAATGAGGTCTGCATGCTCACACACAATGATCAATCCAAGCTCACAGTGATATTTAATGAGGTCTGCATGCTCATCACACACAATGATCAATCCAACCTCACAGTGATATTTAATGAGGTCTCGATGCTCACACACACAATGATCAATCCAAGCTCACAGTGATATTTAATGAGGTCTGCATGCTCACACACACAATGATCAATCCAACCTCACAGTGATATTTAATGAGGTTTCGATGCTCACACACACAATGATCAATCCAAGCTCACAGTGATATTTAATGAGGTCTGCATGCTCACACACACAATGATCAATCCAAGCTCACAGTGATATTTAATGAGGTCTGCATGCTCATCACACACAATGATCAATCCAAGCTCACAGTGATATTTAATGAGGTCTCGATGCTCACACACACAATGATCAATCCAAGCTCACAGTGATATTTAATGAGGTCTGCATGCGAACACACAATGATCAATCCAACCTCACAGTGATATTTAATGAGGTTTCGATGCTCACACACACAATGATCAATCCAAGCTCACAGTGATATTTAATGAGGTCTGCATGCGAACACACAATGATCAATCCAAGCTCACAGTGATATTTAATGAGGTCTGCATGCTCATCACACACAATGATCAATCCAAGCTCACAGTGATATTTAATGAGGTCTCGATGCTCACACACACAATGATCAATCCAAGCTCACAGTGATATTTAATGAGGTCTGCATGCGAACACACAATGATCAATCCAAGCTCACAGTGATATTTAATGAGGTCTGCATGCTCATCACACACAATGATCAATCCAAGCTCACAGTGATATTTAATGAGGTGTGCATGCTGAGCACACACAATGATCAATCCAAGCTCACAGTGATATTTAATGAGGTGTGCATGCTGAGTACACACAATGATCAATCCAAGCTCACAGTGATATTTAATGAGGTGTGCATGCTCAGCACACACAATGATCAATCCAAGCTCACAGTGATATTTAATGAGGTGTGCATGCTGAGCACACACAATGATCAATCCAAGCTCACAGTGATATTTAATGAGGTCTGCATGCGAACACACACAATGATCAATCCAAGCTCACAGTGATATTTAATGAGGTCTGCATGCTGAGCACACACAATGATCAATCCAAGCTCACAGTGATATTTAATGAGGTGTGCATGCTCAGCACACACAATGATCAATCCAAGCTCACAGTGATATTTAATGAGGTGTGCATGCTGAGCACACACAATGATCAATCCAAGCTCACAGTGATATTTAATGAGGTCTCGATGCTCACACACACAATGATCAATCCAACCTCACAGTGATATTTAATGAGGTCTGCATGCGAACACACAATGATCAATCCAAGCTCACAGTGATATTTAATGAGGTCTGCATGCTCACACACAATGATCAATCCAAGCTCACAGTGATATTTAATGAGGTCTGCATGCGCACACACAATGATCAATCCAAGCTCACAGTGATATTCAATGAGGTCTGCATGCGAACACAGAATGATCAATCCAAGCTCACAGTGATATTTAATGAGGTCTGCATGCGAACACAGAATGATCAATCCAAGCTCCCAGTGATATTTAATGAGGTCTGCATGCTCACACACACAATGATCAATCCAACCTCACAGTGATATTTAATGAGGTCTGCATGCGCACACACAATGATCAATCCAAGCTCACAGTGATATTTAATGAGGTCTGCATGCTCACACACACAATGATCAATCCAACCTCACAGTGATATTTAATGAGGTCTGCATGCTGAGCACACACAATGATCAATCCAAGCTCACAGTGATATTTAATGAGGTCTAGATGCTCACACACACAATGATCAATCCAACCTCACAGTGATATTTAATGAGGTCTGCATGCGAACACACAATGATCAATCCAAGCTCACAGTGATATTTAATTAGGTCTGCATGCTCACACACACAATGATCAATCCAAGCTCACAGTGATATTTAATGAGGTCTGCATGCGAACACAGAATGATCAATCCAAGCTCACAGTGATATTTAATGAGGTCTGCATGCGAACACAGAATGATCAATCCAAGCTCCCAGTGATATTTAATGAGGTCTGCATGCTCACACACACAATGATCAATCCAACCTCACAGTGATATTTAATGAGGTCTGCATGCGCACACACAATGATCAATCCAAGCTCACAGTGATATTTAATGAGGTCTGCATGCTCACACACACAATGATCAATCCAACCTCACAGTGATATTTAATGAGGTCTGCATGCTGAGCACACACAATGATCAATCCAAGCTCACAGTGATATTTAATGAGGTCTGCATGCTGAGCACACACAATGATCAATCCAAGCTCACAGTGATTCCCTGTTGTAGATGTAGGAACTACTATGCAATTCAGTTTCTCAAACATAGCAGTGATCTTTGAGTCATTTTTCTAATAAAACTTTAGTCAAATAATAATTTACTGAAGCTCACATTATTCAAGTTGCATGAACTGAATTACATTACTTTGGCATTATTACGTTCACTAAATTATCTGAGTTTCCACAGTCTTGCTCAGTAAACTGAACTTGTTTTTACAGCTGTTGTCAAGTCAGGCCTTAAAGGATCCCAATGATTCAGCATCAACAACATGGCTAGGAAACCCATTTCATCCCCTCAACACTGTAAAGAACTGTGTCCTCTGGTCCTGGTTTCTGTGCTGCGCTTAAAGAATAAGAAGAAAAGGGGAACCACTGACAATAATGCTATTGCTAATAAGAGGGAAGAAAATAGATGTTCAAACCTTGGTTAGCAGTCAGTCAATATAATATTCTCATTTAGAAGCTTTCCAGCAATACCACACATTGCATCTAGGCTAGTGTTTGTTGGAGTCATTCATTTTTTTTTTTAAACTAATTTATAGTGGACAGAAGAAAAGGAAAGCTGATTTTAGAAATGTGTTTTTTATATAGATGATCAGGAAGCAGGATGAGAATCTTTACCAGTCTCTTCACTTTGTGACTGCATTGCCACAGCCTATTTTCAACACACACACCTAACATGAAAATTGTCATTTCTCAAACCAGCTTCATGCTTTTCAACCATGAATTGTAAATCCTGTTTTTAAACTGTGTTCACATTGTAAACTGTTGTCTTACCTTCATACTGTCTGGAGCAGCTCACTACAGTCAGCACTGAAAAACACAAGAGAGACAGTCAGGGACTAGACCCTTATAAAAGCACCACAGTCATGTTGCTGTTTCCAATGCTTTTACCATTGTTATACCGTGCTCATCAGTTATAGGTGCCTGCCATACATACATGTAACATGTGCTAACACAGGGAGAAGTAAGAGACAGCGCCATCTAGTGATCGGACACTTTTGATCAGGTTTCCTTCTCTTGTTTTGTTAGTAACACACTGCTGTGCACTACTTGCTGCTGGTGTATATAATAATATAAAGACACTCTAATCTAGCCTATATTAAATATGTATAATGACAGGCAGCTCCTGAACTCATAGCCAAAGCACCTTAACACAGACTTACCAAATAATACAAACACAAGATTTGAGTAATTTCAATAAGAACCCTGTAAATGATTGTAAAGGTGAGGGAAGAGTAAAAACAAAGCAGGACAATGTCACATGATAATAATCCTTCATTAACTTGGACACACGCACAGGGTTTAGTAAACTGACAGATCTGTAGCTGTAGTTCAGTATTCATACTAATTCCAGTGTTCATATGAAGAGAAGAAAGCAGACTTGAGTTGTGAATTCAGTTCAATAATGGGTGTGATAAGTGTAACAGGGAGAAGGCTGGGCACACACTGTCGACCACACACACCACAGGTGAGCATCTTAACCCCTATGTGAAAGAGCCAGGCTCCTCTGCATGTGTGCTTATAGAGCTTTTAACCTCATCTCACCAGCAGGGGTCAGCATCCACAATGGCAGTGCATCACACAACACAGCCCGTTACACTGGCAGCATGATTAGCTATTAGTTTATTAATTGTGATCCATCAGGGTGAATGATTGTATTATTTTGCAACAGAGGTATATGTCTAGTGGTACATAAACGCTATTTTTAAATTCTAATCAAATTAATTCAATAAATACAGTAGGAACATTTTCTAGCAGTATCATGCATTGTAACATTTCAATTGAAATGACAAGCATTGACACAGACCTGTGAAGAACAACACATTAAAAGACAGCAGACCACAGGACATGCTCTTACTCCACAGTGTTCAACACTGACAAACAGTTGAACCCTTTCTAAGATACAGACTTTATAATTGATGTGGATTCAACTTACACTACAGGAAACATGATTAGTATATTATAGCATGATCACAATGAATCACCAGCCCCTCCTTATCCTCTCAGTCCTGAATGCTACAGTAGTGTGGTAGGGTGTGTGGGTGATTCACTGATACACTACAGGAATGGCTAGTATATTATAGCATGATCACAATGAATCACCAGCCCTCCTTATCCTCTCAGTCCTGAATGCTACAGTAGTGTGGTAGGGTGTGTGGGTGATTCACTGATACACTACAGGAATTGTTAGTATATTATAGCATGATCACAATGAATCACCAGCCCTCCTTATCCTCTCAGTCCTGAATGCTACAGTAGTGTGGTAGGGTGTGTGGGTGATTCACTGATACACTACAGGAATTGTTAGTATATTATAGCATGATCACAATGAATCACCAGCCCTCCTTATCCTCTCAGTCCTGAATGTTACAGTAGTGTGGTAGGGTGTGTGGGTGATTCACTGACACACTACAGGAATGGTTAGTATATTATAGCATGATCACAATGAATCACCAGCCCCTCCTTATCCTCTCAGTCCTGAATGCTACAGTAGTAAAACTGATATAAACACAACATACAAGATAAAACATGCTTCATACACATGGGGAATCAGCATATAGGAACCACTTCAACACATGCTTTTCAATACTATAAACCTTAGAGAATGATGTTAACACTATTTCTAACTGATTTCTTACTGTGTAAAAATCAGCTGCTATATAATAAAATACAATAAAGATACACACTGTGGTTTCATGAAAATCAAACAAACTGACCGAAACAGACCTAAACAAAAAAAGAGACTGAAAAGGCCCAGAACAATCTTTTACTCCATATAAATGTTCATTGAAGGGCAACTGTTGGCACTCAACATGATTAACTAGCAATACAAAGTATATTAGTAGGATTTTACATTCAGCTCTCAGAAAGCCATAAATAACACAGGAGACCTGCAATCACTGGGTATCGAAATTAAAAAGAAAATACTTTGATCTTCTGGGAACGAGCCATTACTAATGTAAAGTTTGTATTTCACCTCCCAGCAGAGCTAAATGTGAACGAGCCATTACTAATGTAAAGTTTGTATTTCACCTCCTAGCAGAGCTAAATGTGAACGAGCCATTACTAATGTAAAGTTTGTATTTCACCTCCTAGCAAAGCTGAATGTGAACGAGCCATTACTAATGTAAAGTTTGTATTTCACCTCCTAGCAGAGCTAAATGTGAACGAGCCATTGCTAATGTAAAGTTTGTATTTCATCTCCTAGCATTGCTAAATGTGAACGATCCATTACTAATGTAAAGCTTGTATTTCACCTCCTAGCAGAGCTAAATGTGAACGAGTCATTACTAATGTAAAGTTTGTATTTCATCTCCTAGCAGAGCTAAATGTGAACGAGCCATTACTAATGTAAAGCTTGTATTTCACCTCCTAGCAGAGCTAAATGTGAACGAGCCATTACTAATGTAAAGTTTCTATTTCACCTCCTAGCAGAGCTAAATGTGAACGAGTCATTACTAATGTAAAGTTTGTATTTCACCTCCTAGCAGAGCTAAATGTGAACGAGCCATTACTAATGTAAAGTTTGTATTTCACCTCCTAGCAGTGCTGAATGTTTGTTTAACACCCCCTCCCCACATTGTTTGTGTGGCCTGTGAAGCAAATATCAAATTCAATATATATTTCTTCAATAGAATGTGACACATGTTGCTAAAGTTGATAACATTCTGGTAAAGAAAGAAATAACACTGAATAAATCAAGTGCTCGTGTGCTCGCTTCCTGTGCTCAGCTTTAACAGGAAGTGTCAGTGAGCTGCTGCAGCTACAGTTCAGACCAGTTCAAAGGGCCTCAGCAGCATCAGCATATGACACTGTGAGAGGACTTTCTGTACCACTATTTAACATTTTACATATATACTGGTTTTCAGACTCCTATAACTTAGCAATTTAGCAATGTTAGAATCCTTGTACACACATGTGTTTTATTCTTTAGCATGCCTGCCTGTCCTTTATCGTGTTAGGCTATACTTTTACCATAGACCATGCAGTACCACACTTACATTTCATTTATCATACATTGACTTGGTTTTCTACCCTTTACTACACTTTTACGATGAAACTACCTTGAAAAACACACAGTGCTCCTCACGTCCCTGTGCTTTACCATGTGCTTCCCTGCTTTACCATGCATACAGTATGTTTCACAATACTCTCTGTCATTTACCTGGCTTGCACACTCTGCTTTTACCATGAAACTCTTCCCTGCTTCACCATGCATACAGTGTGTTTCACAATACTCTCTGTCATTTACCTGGCTTGAACACTCTGCTTTTACCATGAAACTCTTCCCTGCTTCACCATGCATACAGTGTGTTTCACAATACTCTCTGTCATTTACCTGGCTTGCACACTCTGCTTTTACCATGACATTTCCACAAGACACCATCTCAAAATATTACGATCGAGTCTTCAAACCCGGAATCTTTCACTCTAACTGTCCCCAAACCAGATGGATAATCAGCAGCATGTTTAATAAAGCACCAGCAATAATACTTACATATCAGTGCAGCGAGTTCACAAGCCTGCATTCTGTCTGGAGACGCTTTCAAAGATGAGCTCAGTGTAGAAACGTCACTGTTTTGAAGCTGTAAACATATAGGTTCCTCCCACTGTGCCTATTTAGTAAATGACCACAAATCTATTTCTAATGTGTCTGATTCTGTCATCTGATAGAACATCGCTACATGATCTCATTTCACAGAATATTTATTTTTACACTTAGAATCTAACAACTTCTTCAATATATTTAAGAAGATAAAACTTCTCTTAACCAACTGGCTGCTGGAAAACAAAAACACTTTACTCAATCTGGTCTGGTGAAACCACTGTTCAACTGAGGTGATTGAAACACTTCTCTACACACAGAGAGTGCTGAGGGTATGGAATGGGTTTCCTTGTTATGTTGAGTGGATTGAAACACTTCTCTACACACAGAGAGAGTGCTGAGGGTATGGAATGGGTTTCCTTGTCATGTTGTTGATGCTGAATCATTGGGATCCTTTAACAAAATATTGTGATCAAACAGCACTCAGAACTGGATGAGCACCGAGGGGTCGACAAAAACCTGTACTGGCAAATGAAATAAGAAATGCACCAAAACACACACACACACACACACACACATACACACACACACAGACCGTGTGCGCGCCTACACACACACACACACACACAAACACACACACACAAACACACACACACACAGACGTGTGCACGCCTACATACACACACACACACACACACACACACAGACGTGTGCACGCCTACACACACACACAAACACACACACACAGACGTGTGCACGCCTACACACACACACACACACAAACACACACACACAGACGTGTGCACGCCTACACACACACACACACACACACACAAACACACACACACACACACGTGTGCACGCCTACACACACACACACACACAGACGTGTGCACGCCTACACACACACACACAAACACACACACACAGACGTGTGCACGCCTACACACACACACACACAGACGCGTGCACGCCTACACACACACACAGACGTGTGCACGCCTACACACACACACACACACACACACAGACGTGTGCACGCCTACACACACACACACACACAGACGTGTGCACGCCTACACACACACACACACACACAGACGTGTGCATGCCTACACACACACACACAGACGTGTGCACGCCTACACACACACACACACACAGACGTGTGCACGCCTACACACACACACACACACACAGACGTGTGCATGCCTACACACACACACACAGACGTGTGCACGCCTACACACACACACACACACACACACAGACATGTGCACGCCTACACACACACACACACACACACACAGACGTGTGCACTCCTACACAGACACAGAGACACACACTCACATACTCACACACTCACACACACACACATACGTTTTAGTTGTGTAATTGTTAAATGGTTAGAGTAAATAATTGTTTTATTAGTTACATGAAAGTGTGACATGTGACCAGGTGGTGATTGAATGATTGATTGATTCAACCCCTGGCCATTGCATTGCTATATAAGCACACAGTATTGTGTGTTTGTAGTGCAGAGTTATAGTCAGACCTACTAAAATGTGTAGTTATTGCTACTTGGTGGAGCGAGGCTTTTGTTTGTTTATCTTTGTTTTATTGTAAATAAAGTGTGCAAACTCACTTAAAACTGGTGCTGTGTCTGTGTTTGCTATTCTCACCGCTGACCAGCCTTGACCATATATATGTATTTATGTAATGCTCTCTTCTGTACTGTAGGCTAGTCACATGAAGGTAGCTACAATGTATCAGCATATCATTATCATTAACATTATTAGTGGCAATAAGTAACATATATAGTCAAGATTTTTACACATTTCTAGTCTATAGAAATCTACAGCCAACATATTTGTATAGATTTATAAAATGTCAACTATATGTCTGTTACTTTTATTTTCTATCCAGACTACGCAGTTTATTAGTAAGGCTGAACCAATTCACAGAGATCATCCTCATTGATCAATGCAATGCTTGTTTAAACAATTCAATGTGTTAATCATTGAATTCATGAAGCAGGAGAGAGGGGGTGGGTAGACAGTATGTTTCCTAGCAGTTAGGAAGCTGTCATTTTAAAATGAGAACATGAGAGCGAGCCCCTTCCTGTGTGCAGAGCAGCAGAGGCCACTGAGCTGCTGCACAGCATTCAGTCCAGTGAAGGAGGGCTAATTTAGACCAGATGTATTCTCCAGTAGCCTGTAAAAAGGGCTGGAGACCCTTCTGGTCAAATGCTGTGTTAACTCATTAGAGTGAATCCTCCGTGTCTCCCTTCACTCCTTTGGGTCCCGACAGGATAGCCTTGTCTGATAAAGCCATGCATTCTAAAAACCTCCTTTGATTTCCCCTCACCCATGTGTTGTTCTACCTTGCCTCCATGCTGGGCCTGTGAGCTAGGGCCCTGGGGCATCCCTATGATGGGAATACATGAGGACAAAATAAGACCAAGTTTTTGTGCAGAACTTCAAATAAACATTACCATTAAAATGTAAGGATGTAGTTAATGCATACCCTATAAGGAACCTTTCAAATATTTATTGGAAGTATACATGACTTCAAAGCAATGTTGCATTTTTTATTCAACCAAAATACAGAAATGCACATAGGTTAATATGCATTAAAACATACAAACACTTGCACACACACTTTATTTAGGATATATATATATATATATATATATATATATATATATATATATATATATATATATATATATATATATAAAATATATAGTGTTGGTATAAGAAAACAAAAATGTGAAAGGGCCATATAATCCAACTGGATGGTGAACAAAGTACTCATATAATGGAAAGTGTCTGGGATTTAAACTAAAGAGGGGTTAATGAATACATTTGTAAATGATCATGGGGTGTAAATTAAGGTATAGTAAAAAATAAAGTTTGGTTTAAAATGATTATTATTATAGGACATATACAATACATTTGGGGCATTAGGACCCTGCAGAGATGATTAGAGTCACGGGTGAAAACATTTCTGTCTAATCTTTTGAAGGCCGCGGTATATTCAAGTGAGATCACCACCAGTTTTCCAAACAACAAAACTAGACTACACGACTCCAGGATTGATGATTTTGCAAAAGTAACTTCCTATCTAATTATTATCGGGTTTCAGCACACATATACCCCCCAGTCTGTTCATTACGTGTAAAATCGAATGACACATATTCTCACTGGGGGTGTGTGTTTCGTGCGCATGTGCGGTGTAAAGGAACCGCCCCCCTATTTAAGTCACAGAACGAGTTTTTGGAATCATTTAGCGGCTGAATCTTGAAGCGGGCGGATGTCTGAGAGAGAGAATTCGGGCTGTACTTAAGCGGTTGTCCTGGGGAGTTTTTTTTTTTTAACGGTAAGAGAGAGAGAGCTTTTTCAGAAATTGTACTTTGGTAGATTTTGTTTTGTTTTGTTCTTTTTTTTTTTTAATAAATATTTAATTTAATATCTGTTTTATTTTGTGATACGCTGTTTCAAACTTTCTTTTTCATTAAGTGTGTGTGTGTGCGTGTGTGTGTGTGTGTGCGTTTGTCTGTGTGTCTGTGTGTGTGTGTGTGTGTGTGTGTGTCAGTGTGTGTGTGTGTGTGTGTCAGTGTGTGTGTGTCTGTGTGTCTGTGTGTGTGTGTGTGTGTGTGTGTCTGTGTGTCTGTGTGTGTGTGTGTGTGTGTGTGTGTGTCAGTGTGTGTGTGTGTGTCTGTGTGTGTGTGTGTGTCTGTGTGTGTGTGTGTCTGTGTGTGTGTCTGTGTGTCTGTGTGTGTGTGTGTGTGTGTGTCAGTGTGTGTGTGTGTCTGTGTGTGTGTCTGTGTGTGTGTGTGTGTGTGTGTGTGTGTGTGTGTGTGTGTGTGTGCGCGCGCGTGTGTGTGTGTGTGCGCGCGTGTGTGTGTGTGTGTGTGTGTGTATAAAATGAGATAATAGTGACAATATCTAAAAAATATCAATTATAAAAAGGGGTTATTACATCAGGATATGCAATGTGATTACTGTGTGTAATGTTAGTTTAAATGCTTTCAGGGAATTCTGACTGTAAAGCGTTTTGTCCGGGGAGTTTTTTTTTTGTTTTTTTTTGAAAAACGGTGAGAGAGAGAGAGAGAGAGAGAGAGAGAGAGAGAGAGAGAGAGAGAGAGAGAGAGAGAGAGAGAGAGAGCGAGCGAGCACTTTTTCAGAAATTGTATTCTGGTAGAATTTGTTTAGTTCTTTTTTTTATAAATATTTAATTTTAATATCTGTTTTATTTTGTGATACGCTGTTTTAAACTTTCTTTTCATTAAGTGTATATATGTATATTGTTTAAATGCTTTTAAATGGTGAATAAGGCGTTTTCTTTTTTGGTTTTTCTTTTTGCTTTTAATAACTAATTTTAAACTTTCTCCTTTTTCATTAAGTGTCTTATCTAAAAAAAAAAAAAAGACTTTAATGTTGTCTGCACAAAGCATAAGTTAACATAAGCATTTATAAAACATGGGTACCCACTATCCCGATTACATAAATAACATATTAAACACTGATTTTTGTACATATCTTATAAAAGACGTGCAATAAGTTTATAGGCAAATATAAGCCTATATTCAATAAGCATATCTGTCTTGTAACAACCATAAAATCCACGCCCCCTCATTATATATTCATAAATTCATAAATCCATGCCCCCTTATTATATATTCATAAAATCATACCTATAAGGTCAAAAAAAGGTCAAAAGGGTCATAAATTAGACTTTTGATATAAGCTATAGTAATATTACTACTATGTATGCATCTATTATTCCAACATGAAAGCCAGATAATTACTGTCCCCACCTGCACATCACTAATTAACTTAATTACATATTAATATAATCACAAACAGTGCAACCAGCACTTATAACAATAGTGTAGCCTAATTCTCATGCAGAAAATTAAATAAACAGTTTCCATATTGCCCCATTGCTTCAAGCAGGGTAGTGTTCATCCTGTGTCAGTACTGTCTCATTGAAGCAGGGTAGTGTTCAGCCTGTGTCAGTACTGTCTCATTGAAGCAGGGTAGTGTTCAGCCTGTGTCAGTACTGTCTCATTGAAGCAGGGTAGTGTTCAGCCTGTGTCAGTACTGTCTCATTGAAGCAGGGTAGTGTTAATTCTGTGTCAGTACTGTCTCATTACTTAAAGCAGGGTAGTGTTCAGCCTGTGTCAGTACTGTCTTTTTGATGCAGGGAGTGTTCACCCTGTGTCAGTACTGTCTCATTGAAGCAGGGTAGTGTTCAGCCTGTGTCAGTACTGTCTCATTGAAGCAGGGTAGTGTTCAGCCTGTATCAGTACTGTCTCATTGAAGCAGGGCAGTGTTCAGCCTGTGTCAGTACTGTCTCATTGAAGCAGGGTAGTGTTCAGCCTGTGTCAGTACTGTCTCATTGAAGCAGGGTAGTGTTCAGCCTGTGTCAGTACTGTCTCATTGAAGCAGGGTAGTGTTCACCCTGTGTCAGTACTGTCTCATTGAAGCAGGGTAGTGTTCATCCTGTGTCAGTACTGTCTCATTGAAGCAGGGTAGTGTTCAGCCTGTGTCAGTACTGTCTCATTGAAGCAGGGTAGTGTTCATCCTGTGTCAGTACTGTCTCATTGAAGCAGGGTAGTGTTCAGCCTGTGTCAGTACTGTCTCATTGAAGCAGGATAGTGTTCAGCCTGTGTCAGTACTGTCTCATTGAAGCAGGGTAGTGTTCAGCCTGTGTCAGTACTGTCTCATTGAAGCAGGGTAGGGTTCAGCCTGTGTCAGTACTGTCTCATTGAAGCAGGGTAGTGTTCAGCCTGTGTCAGTACTGTCTCATTGAAGCAGGGTAGTATTCAGCCTGTGTCAGTACTGTCTCATTGAAGCAGGGTAGTGTTCACCCTGTGTCAGTACTGTCTCATTGAAGCAGGGTAGGGTTCACCCTGTGTCAGTACTGTCTCATTGAAGCAGGGTAGTGTTCAGCCTGTGTCAGTACTGTCTCATTGAAGCAGGGTAGTGTTCAGCCTGTGTCAGTGCTGTCTCATTGAAGCAGGGTAGTGTTCAGCCTGTGTCAGTACTGTCTCATTGAAGCAGGGTAGTGTTCAGCCTGTGTCAGTACTGTCTCATTGAAGCAGGGTAGTGTTCAGCCTGTGTCAGTACTGTCTCATTGAAGCAGGGTAGTGTTCAGCCTGTGTCAGTACTGTCTCATTGAAGCAGGATAGTGTTCAGCCTGTGTCAGTACTGTCTCATTGAAGCAGGGTAGGGTTCAGCCTGTGTCAGTACTGTCTCATTGAAGCAGGGTAGGGTTCAGCCTGTGTCAGTACTGTCTCATTGAAGCAGGGTAGGGTTCAGCCTGTGTCAGTACTGTCTCATTGAAGCAGGGTAGTGTTCAGCCTGTGTCAGTACTGTCTCATTGAAGCAGGGTAGTGTTCAGCCTGTGTCAGTACTGTCTCATTGAAGCAGGGTAGTGTTCAGCCTGTGTCAGTACTGTCTCATTGAAGCAGGGTAGTGTTCAGCCTGTGTCAGTGCTGTCTCATTGAAGCAGGGTAGGGTTCAGCCTGTGTCAGTACTGTCTCATTGAAGCAGGGTAGTGTTCAGCCTGTGTCAGTACTGTCTCATTGAAGCAGGGTAGTGTTCACCCTGTGTCAGTACTGTCTCATTGAAGCAGGGTAGTGTTCAGCCTCTGTCAGCACTGTCTCATTGAAGCAGGGTAGTGTTCAGCCTGTGTCAGTACTGTCTCATTGAAGCAGGGTAGTGTTCAGCCTGTGTCAGTACTGTCTCATTGAAGCAGGGTAGTGTTCATCCTGTGTCAGTACTGTCTCATTGAAGCAGGGTAGTGTTCAGCCTGTGTCAGTACTGTCTCATTGAAGCAGGATAGTGTTCAGCCTGTGTCAGTACTGTCTCATTGAAGCAGGGTAGTGTTCAGCCTGTGTCAGTACTGTCTCATTGAAGCAGGGTAGTGTTCAGCCTGTGTCAGTACTGTCTCATTGAAGCAGGGTAGTGTTCAGCCTGTGTCAGTACTGTCTCATTGAAGCAGGGTAGTGTTCAGCCTGTGTCAGTACTGTCTCATTGAAGCAGGGTAGTGTTCAGCCTGTGTCAGTACTGTCTCATTGAAGCAGGATAGTGTTCAGCCTGTGTCAGTACTGTCTCATTGAAGCAGGGTAGTGTTCAGCCTGTGTCAGTACTGTCTCATTGAAGCAGGGTAGTGTTCAGCCTGTGTCAGTACTGTCTCATTGAAGCAGGGTAGTGTTCAGCCTGTGTCAGTACTGTCTCATTGAAGCAAGGTAGTGTTCAGCCTGTGTCAGTACTGTCTCATTGAAGCAGGGTAGTGTTCAGCCTGTGTCAGTACTGTCTCATTGAAGCAAGGTAGTGTTCAGCCTGTGTCAGTGCTGTCTCATTGAAGCAGGGTAGTGTTCAGCCTGTGTCAGTACTGTCTCATTGAAGCAGGGTAGTGTTCAGCCTGTGTCAGTACTGTCTCATTGAAGCAGGGTAGTGTTCATCCTGTGTCAGTACTGTCTCATTGAAGCAGGGTAGTGTTCATCCTGTGTCAGTACTGTCTCATTGAAGCAGGGTAGTGTTCACCCTGTGTCAGTACTGTCTCATTGAAGCAGGGTAGTGTTCAGCCTGTGTCAGTACTGTCTCATTGAAGCAGGGTAGTGTTCATCCTGTGTCAGTACTGTCTCATTGAAGCAGGGTAGTGTTCAGCCTGTGTCAGTACTGTCTCATTGAAGCAGGATAGTGTTCAGCCTGTGTCAGTACTGTATCATTGAAGCAGGGTAGTGTTCAGCCTGTGTCAGTACTGTCTCATTGAAGCAGGGTAGTGTTCAGCCTGTGTCAGTACTGTCTCATTGAAGCAGGGTAGTGTTCAGCCTGTGTCAGTACTGTCTCATTGAAGCAGATTAGTGTTCAGCCTGTGTCAGTACTATCTCATTGATGCAGGGTAGTGTTCAGCCTGTGTCAGTACTGTCTCATTGAAGCAGGGTAGTGTTCAGCCTGTGTCAGTACTGTCTCATTGAAGCAGGGTAGTGTTCAGCCTGTGTCAGTACTGTCTCATTGAAGCAGGGTAGTGTTCAGCCTGTGTCAGTACTGTCTCATTGAAGCAGGGTAGTGTTCAGCCTGTGTCAGTACTGTCTCATTACTTGAAGCAGGGTAGTGTACAGCCTGTGTCAGTACTGTCTCATTAAAGCAGGGTAGTGTTCAGCCTGTGTCAGTACTGTCTCATTGAAGCAGGGTAGTGTTCAGCCTGTGTCAGTACTGTCTCATTGAAGCAGGGTAGTGTTCACCCTGTGTCAGTACTGCCTCATTACTTGAAGCAGGGTAGTGTTCAGCCTGTGTCAGTACTGTCTCATTGAAGCAGGGTAGTGTTCAGCCTGTGTCAGTACTGTCTCATTGAAGCAGATTAGTGTTCAGCCTGTGTCAGTACTATCTCATTGAAGCAGGGTAGTGTTCAGCCTGTGTCAGTACTGTCTCATTGAAGCAGGGTAGTGTTCAGCCTGTGTCAGTACTGTCTCATTGAAGCAGGGTAGTGTTCAGCCTGTGTCAGTACTGTCTCATTGAAGCAGGGTAGTGTTCAGCCTGTGTCAGTACTGTCTCATTGAAGCAGGGTAGTGTTCAGCCTGTGTCAGTACTGTCTCATTACTTGAAGCAGGGTAGTGTACAGCCTGTGTCAGTACTGTCTCATTAAAGCAGGGTAGTGTTCAGCCTGTGTCAGTACTGTCTCATTGAAGCAGGGTAGTGTTCAGCCTGTGTCAGTACTGTCTCATTGAAGCAGGGTAGTGTTCACCCTGTGTCAGTACTGCCTCATTACTTGAAGCAGGGTAGTGTTCAGCCTGTGTCAGTACTGTCTCATTGAAGCAGGGTAGTGTTCAGCCTGTGTCAGTACTGTCTCATTGAAGCAGGGTAGTGTTTAGCCTGTGTCAGTACTGTCTCATTGAAGCAGGGTAGTGTTCACCCTGTGTCAGTACTGTCTCATTGAAGCAGGGTAGTGTTCAGCCTGTGTCAGTACTGTCTCATTGAAGCAGGGTAGTGTTCAGCCTGTGTCAGTACTGTCTCATTACTTGAAACAGGGTAGTGTGCATCCTGTGTCAGTACTGTCTCATTACTTGAAGCAGGGTAGTGTTCAGCCTGGGTCAGTACTGTCTCATTGAAGCAGGGTAGTGTACAGCCTGTGTCAGTACTGTCTCATTAAAGCAGGGTAGTGTTCAGCCTGTGTCAGTACTGTCTCATTAAAGCAGGGTAGTGTTCAGCCTGTGTCAGTACTGTCTCATTGAAGCAGGGTAGTGTTCAACCTGTGTCAGTACTGTCTCATTGAAGCAGGGTAGTGTTCATTCTGTGTCAGTACTGTCTCATTGAAGCAGGGCAGTGTTCAGCCTGTGTCAGTACTGTCTCATTGAAGCAGGGTAGTGTTCAGCCTGTGTCAGTACTGTCTCATTGAAGCAGGGTAGTGTTCAGCCTGTGTCAGTACTGTCTCATTGAAGCAAGGTAGTGTTCAGCCTGTGTCAGTACTGTCTCATTGAAGCAGGGTAGTGTTCAGACTGTGTCAGTACTGTCTCATTGAAGCAGATTAGTGTTCAGCCTGTGTCATTACTGTCTCATTGAAGCAGGGTAGTGTTCAGTCTGTGTCAGTACTGTCTCACTGAAGCAGGGTAGTGTTCAGCCTGTGTCAGTACTGTCTCACTGAAGTAGGGTAGTGTTCAGCCTGTGTCAGTACTGTCTCATTGAAGCAGGGTAGTGTTCAGCCTGTGTCAGTACTGTCTCATTGAAGCAGGGTAGTGTTCACCCTGTGTCAGTACTGTCTCATTGAAGCAGGGTAGTGTTCATCCTGTGTCAGTACTGTCTCATTGAAGCAGGGTAGTGTTCAGCCTGTGTCAGTACTGTCTCATTGAAGCAGGGTAGTGTTCAGCCTGTGTCAGTACTGTCTCATTGAAGCAGGGTAGTGTTCAGCCTGTGTCAGTACTGTCTCATTGAAGCAGGGTAGTGTTCAGCCTGTGTCAGTACTGTCTCATTGAAGCAGGGTAGTGTTCATTCTGTGTCAGTACTGTCTCATTGAAGCAGGGTAGTGTTCATCCTGTGTCAGTACTGTCTCATTGAAGCAGGGTAGTGTTCATTCTGTGTCAGTACTGTCTCATTGAAGCAGGGTAGTGTTCATCCTGTGTCAGTACTGTCTCATTGAAGCAGGGTAGTGTTCATCCTGTGTCAGTACTGTCTCATTGAAGCAGGGTAGTGTTCAGCCTGTGTCAGTACTGTCTCATTGAAGCAGGGTAGTGTTCAGCCTGTGTCAGTACTGTCTCATTGAAGCAGGGTAGTGTTCAGCCTGTGTCAGTACTGTCTCATTGAAGCAGGGTAGTGTTCAGCCTGTGTCAGTACTGTCTCATTGAAGCAGGGTAGTGTTCAGCCTGTGTCAGTACTGTCTCATTGAAGCAGGGTAGTGTTCATTCTGTGTCAGTACTGTCTCATTGAAGCAGGGTAGTGTTCATCCTGTGTCAGTACTGTCTCATTGAAGCAGGGTAGTGTTCATTCTGTGTCAGTACTGTCTCATTGAAGCAGGGTAGTGTTCATCCTGTGTCAGTACTGTCTCATTGAAGCAGGGTAGTGTTCATCCTGTGTCAGTACTGTCTCATTGAAGCAGGGTAGTGTTCACCCTGTGTCAGTACTGTCTCATTGAAGCAGGGTAGTGTTCAGCCTGTGTCAGTACTGTCTCATTGAAGCAGGGTAGTGTTCATTCTGTGTCAGTACTGTCTCATTGAAGCAGGGCAGTGTTAAGCCTGTGTCAGTACTGTCTCATTGAAGCAGGGTAGTGTTTAGCCTGTGTCAGTACTGTCTCATTGAAGCAGGGTAGTGTTCACCCTGTGTCAGTACTGTCTCATTGAAGCAGGGTAGTGTTCAGCCTGTGTCAGTACTGTCTCATTGAAGCAGGGTAGTGTTCAGCCTGTGTCAGTACTGTCTCATTGAAGCAGGGTAGTGTTCAGCCTGTGTCAGTACTGTCTCATTGAAGCAGGGTAGTGTTCAGCCTGTGTCAGTACTGTCTCATTGAAGCAGGGTAGTGTTCATTCTGTGTCAGTACTGTCTCATTGAAGCAGGGTAGTGTTCATCCTGTGTCAGTACTGTCTCATTGAAGCAGGGTAGTGTTCATTCTGTGTCAGTACTGTCTCATTGAAGCAGGGTAGTGTTCATCCTGTGTCAGTACTGTCTCATTGAAGCAGGGTAGTGTTCATCCTGTGTCAGTACTGTCTCATTGAAGCAGGGTAGTGTTCAGCCTGTGTCAGTACTGTCTCATTGAAGCAGGGTAGTGTTCAGCCTGTGTCAGTACTGTCTCATTGAAGCAGGGTAGTGTTCAGCCTGTGTCAGTACTGTCTCATTGAAGCAGGGTAGTGTTCAGCCTGTGTCAGTACTGTCTCATTGAAGCAGGGTAGTGTTCAGCCTGTGTCAGTACTGTCTCATTGAAGCAGGGTAGTGTTCATTCTGTGTCAGTACTGTCTCATTGAAGCAGGGTAGTGTTCATCCTGTGTCAGTACTGTCTCATTGAAGCAGGGTAGTGTTCATTCTGTGTCAGTACTGTCTCATTGAAGCAGGGTAGTGTTCATCCTGTGTCAGTACTGTCTCATTGAAGCAGGGTAGTGTTCATCCTGTGTCAGTACTGTCTCATTGAAGCAGGGTAGTG
This sequence comes from Acipenser ruthenus, assembly GCF_902713425.1. Lineage (NCBI taxonomy): Eukaryota > Metazoa > Chordata > Actinopteri > Acipenseriformes > Acipenseridae > Acipenser > Acipenser ruthenus. Next base: position 5,767,017 of record NC_081236.1, read on the forward strand.
TTCACCCTGTGTCAGTACTGTCTCATTGAAGCAGGGTAGTGTTCATCCTGTGTCAGTACTGTCTCATTGAAGCAGGGTAGTGTTCATTCTGTGTCAGTACTGTCTCATTGAAGCAGGGCAGTGTTCAGCCTGTGTCAGTACTGTCTCATTGAAGCAGGGTAGTGTTTAGCCTGTGTCAGTACTGTCTCATTGAAGCAGGTTAGTGTTCACCCTGTGTCAGTACTGTCTCATTGAAGCAGGGTAGTGTTCAGCCTGTGTCAGTACTGTCTCATTGAAGCAGGGTAGTGTTCAGCCTGTGTCAGTACTGTCTCATTACTTGAAACAGGGTAGTGTGCATCCTGTGTCAGTACTGTCTCATTACTTGAAGCAGGGTAGTGTTCAGCCTGGGTCAGTACTGTCTCATTGAAGCAGGGTAGTGTACAGCCTGTGTCAGTACTGTCTCATTAAAGCAGGGTAGTGTTCAGCCTGTGTCAGTACTGTCTCATTGAAGCAGGGTAGTGTTCAGCCTGTGTCAGTACTGTCTCATTGAAGCAAGGTAGTGTTCAGCCTGTGTCAGTACTGTCTCATTGAAGCAGGGTAGTGTTCAGCCTGTGTCAGTACTGTCTCATTGAAGCAGGGTAGTGTTCAGACTGTGTCAGTACTGTCTCATTGAAGCAGATTAGTGTTCAGCCTGTGTCATTACTGTCTCATTGAAGCAGGGTAGTGTTCAGTCTGTGTCAGTACTGTCTCACTGAAGCAGGGTAGTGTTCAGCCTGTGTCAGTACTGTCTCACTGAAGTAGGGTAGTGTTCAGCCTGTGTCAGTACTGTCTCATTGAAGCAGGGTAGTGTTCAGCCTGTGTCAGTACTGTCTCATTGAAGCAGGGTAGTGTTCACCCTGTGTCAGTACTGTCTCATTGAAGCAGGGTAGTGTTCATCCTGTGTCAGTACTGTCTCATTGAAGCAGGGTAGTGTTCAGCCTGTGTCAGTACTGTCTCATTGAAGCAGGGTAGTGTTCAGCCTGTGTCAGTACTGTCTCATTGAAGCAGGGTAGTGTTCAGCCTGTGTCAGTACTGTCTCATTGAAGCAGGGTAGTGTTCAGCCTGTGTCAGTACTGTCTCATTGAAGCAGGGTAGTGTTCATATTGTGTCAGTACTGTCTCATTGAAGCAGGGTAGTGTTCATCCTGTGTCAGTACTGTCTCATTGAAGCAGGGTAGTGTTCATTCTGTGTCAGTACTGTCTCATTGAAGCAGGGTAGTGTTCATCCTGTGTCAGTACTGTCTCATTGAAGCAGGGTAGTGTTCATCCTGTGTCAGTACTGTCTCATTGAAGCAGGGTAGTGTTCAGCCTGTGTCAGTACTGTCTCATTGAAGCAGGGTAGTGTTCAGCCTGTGTCAGTACTGTCTCATTGAAGCAGGGTAGTGTTCAGCCTGTGTCAGTACTGTCTCATTGAAGCAGGGTAGTGTTCAGCCTGTGTCAGTACTGTCTCATTGAAGCAGGGTAGTGTTCAGCCTGTGTCAGTACTGTCTCATTGAAGCAGGGTAGTGTTCATTCTGTGTCAGTACTGTCTCATTGAAGCAGGGTAGTGTTCATCCTGTGTCAGTACTGTCTCATTGAAGCAGGGTAGTGTTCATTCTGTGTCAGTAATGTCTCATTGAAGCAGGGTAGTGTTCATCCTGTGTCAGTACTGTCTCATTGAAGCAGGGTAGTGTTCATCCTGTGTCAGTACTGTCTCATTGAAGCAGGGTAGTGTTCACCCTGTGTCAGTACTGTCTCATTGAAGCAGGGTAGTGTTCAGCCTGTGTCAGTACTGTCTCATTGAAGCAGGGTAGTGTTCATTCTGTGTCAGTACTGTCTCATTGAAGCAGGGCAGTGTTCAGCCTGTGTCAGTACTGTCTCATTGAAGCAGGGTAGTGTTCAGCCTGTGTCAGTACTGTCTCATTGAAGCAGGGTAGTGTTCAGCCTGTGTCAGTACTGTCTCATTGAAGCAGGGTAGTGTTCACCCTGTGTCAGTACTGTCTCATTGAAGCAGGGTAGTGTTCAGCCTGTGTCAGTACTGTCTCATTGAAGCAGGGTAGTGTTCAGCCTGTGTCAGTACTGTCTCATTGAAGCAGGGTAGTGTTCAGCCTGTGTCAGTACTGTCTCATTACTTGAAGCAGGGTAGTGTACAGCCTGTGTCAGTACTGTCTCATTAAAGCAGGGTAGTGTTCACCCTGTGTCAGTACTGCCTCATTACTTGAAGCAGGGTAGTGTTCAGCCTGTGTCAGTACTGTCTCATTGAAGCAGGGTAGTGTTCAGCCTGTGTCAGTACTGTCTCATTGAAGCAGGGTAGTGTTTAGCCTGTGACAGTACTGTCTCATTGAAGCAGGGTAGTGTTCACCCTGTGTCAGTACTGTCTCATTGAAGCAGGGTAGTGTTCAGCCTGTGTCAGTACTGTGTCATTGAAGCAGGGTAGTGTTCAGCCTGTGTCAGTACTGTCTCATTACTTGAAACAGGGTAGTGTGCATCCTGTGTCAGTACTGTCTCATTACTTGAAGCAGGGTAGTGTTCAGCCTGGGTCAGTACTGTCTCATTGAAGCAGGGTAGTGTACAGCCTGTGTCAGTACTGTCTCATTAAAGCAGGGTAGTGTTCAGCCTGTGTCAGTACTGTCTCATTAAAGCAGGGTAGTGTTCAGCCTGTGTCAGTACTGTCTCATTGAAGCAGGGTAGTGTTCAACCTGTGTCAGTACTGTCTCATTGAAGCAGGGTAGTGTTCAACCTGTGTCAGTACTGTCTCATTGAAGCAGGGTAGGGTTCAGCCTGTGTCAGTACTGTCTCATTGAAGCAGGGTAGTGTTTAGCCTGTGTCAGTACTGTCTCATTGAAGCAGGGTAGTGTTCACCCTGTGTCAGTACTGTCTCATTGAAGCAGGGTAGTGTTCAGCCTGTGTCAGTACTGTCTCATTACTTGAAACAGGGTAGTGTGCATCCTGTGTCAGTACTGTCTCATTACTTGAAGCAGGGTAGTGTTCAGCCTGTGTCAGTACTGTCTCATTGAAGCAGGGTAGTGTTCAGCCTGTGTCAGTACTGTCTCATTGAAGCAGGGTAGTGTTCAGCCTGTGTCAGTACTGTCTCATTGAAGCAGGGTAGTGTTCACCCTGTGTCAGTACTGTCTCATTGAAGCAGGGTAGTGTTCAGCCTGTGTCAGTACTGTCTCATTGAAGCAGGGTAGTGTTCAGCCTGTGTCAGTACTGTCTCATTGAAGCAGGGTAGGGTTCAGCCTGTGTCAGTACTGTCTCATTGAAGCAGGGTAGTGTTCAGCCTGTGTCAGTACTGTCTCATTGAGGCAGGGTAGTGTTCAGCCTGTGTCAGTACTGTCTCATTGAAGCAGGGTAGTGTTCAGCCTGTGTCAGTACAGTCTCATTGAAGCAGGGTAGTGTTCAGCCTGTGTCAGTACTGTCTCATTGAAGCAGGGTAGTGTTCAGCCTGTGTCAGTACTGCCTCATTACTTGAAACAGGGTAGTGTGCATCCTGTGTCAGTACTGTCTCATTACTTGAAGCAGGGTAGTGTACAGCCTGTGTCAGTACTGTCTCATTAAAGCAGGGTAGTGTACAGCCTGTGTCAGTACTGTCTCATTGAAGCAGGGTAGTGTTCAGCCTGTGTCAGTACTGCCTCATTACTTGAAGCAGGGTAGTGTTCAGCCTGTGTCAGTACTGTCTCATTGAAGCAGGGTAGTGTTCAGCCTGTGTCAGTACTGTCTCATTGAAGCAGGGTAGTGTTCAGCCTGTGTCAGTACTGTCTCATTGAAGCAGGGTAGGGTTCAGCCTGTGTCAGTACTGTCTCATTGAAGCAGGGTAGTGTTCAGCCTGTGTCAGTACTGTCTCATTGAGGCAGGGTAGTGTTCAGCCTGTGTCAGTACTGTCTCATTGAAGCAGGGTAGTGTTCAGCCTGTGTCAGTACAGTCTCATTGAAGCAGGGTAGTGTTCAGCCTGTGTCAGTACTGTCTCATTGAAGCAGGGTAGTGTTCAGCCTGTGTCAGTACTGCCTCATTACTTGAAACAGGGTAGTGTGCATCCTGTGTCAGTACTGTCTCATTACTTGAAGCAGGGTAGTGTACAGCCTGTGTCAGTACTGTCTCATTAAAGCAGGGTAGTGTACAGCCTGTGTCAGTACTGTCTCATTGAAGCAGGGTAGTGTTCAGCCTGTGTCAGTACTGCCTCATTACTTGAAGCAGGGTAGTGTTCAGCCTGTGTCAGTACTGTCTCATTGAAGCAGGGTAGTGTTCAGCCTGTGTCAGTACTGTCTCATTGAAGCAGGGTAGTGTTCAGCCTGTGTCAGTACTGTCTCATTGAAGCAAGGTAGTGTTCAGCCTGTGTCAGTACTGTCTCATTGAAGCAGGATAGTGTTCAGCCTGTGTCAGTACTGTCTCATTACTTGAAGCAGGGTAGTGTTCAGCCTGTGTCAGTACTGTCTCATTGAAGCAGGGTAGTGTTCAGCCTGTGTCAGTACTGTCTCATTGAAGCAGGGTAGTGTTCAGCCTGTGTCAGTACTGTCTCATTGAAGCAGGGTAGTGTTCAGCCTGTGTCAGTACTGTCTCATTGAAGCAGGGTAGTGTTCATTCTGTGTCAGTACTGTCTCATTGAAGCAGGGCAGTGTTCAGCCTGTGTCAGTACTGTCTCATTGAAGCAGGGTAGTGTTCAGCCTGTGTCAGTACTGTCTCATTGAAGCAGGGTAGTGTTCAGCCTGTGTCAGTACTGTCTCATTGAAGCAAGGTAGTGTTCAGCCTGTGTCAGTACTGTCTCATTGAAGCAGGGTAGTGTTCAGCCTGTGTCAGTACTGTCTCATTGAAGCAGGGTAGTGTTCAGACTGTGTCAGTACTGTCTCATTGAAGCAGATTAGTGTTCAGCCTGTGTCATTACTGTCTCATTGAAGCAGGGTAGTGTTCAGTCTGTGTCAGTACTGTCTCACTGAAGCAGGGTAGTGTTCAGCCTGTGTCAGTACTGTCTCACTGAATTAGGGTAGTGTTCAGCCTGTGTCAGTACTGTCTCATTGAAGCAGGGTAGTGTTCAGCCTGTGTCAGTACTGTCTCATTGAAGCAGGGTAGTGTTCACCCTGTGTCAGTACTGTCTCATTGAAGCAGGGTAGTGTTCATCCTGTGTCAGTACTGTCTCATTGAAGCAGGGTAGTGTTCAGCCTGTGTCAGTACTGTCTCATTGAAGCAGGGTAGTGTTCAGCCTGTGTCAGTACTGTCTCATTGAAGCAGGGTAGTGTTCAGCCTGTGTCAGTACTGTCTCATTGAAGCAGGGTAGTGTTCAGCCTGTGTCAGTACTGTCTCATTGAAGCAGGGTAGTGTTCATTCTGTGTCAGTACTGTCTCATTGAAGCAGGGTAGTGTTCATCCTGTGTCAGTACTGTCTCATTGAAGCAGGGTAGTGTTCATTCTGTGTCAGTACTGTCTCATTGAAGCAGGGTAGTGTTCATCCTGTGTCAGTACTGTCTCATTGAAGCAGGGTAGTGTTCATCCTGTGTCAGTACTGTCTCATTGAAGCAGGGTAGTGTTCAGCCTGTGTCAGTACTGTCTCATTGAAGCAGGGTAGTGTTCAGCCTGTGTCAGTACTGTCTCATTGAAGCAGGGTAGTGTTCAGCCTGTGTCAGTACTGTCTCATTGAAGCAGGGTAGTGTTCAGCCTGTGTCAGTACTGTCTCATTGAAGCAGGGTAGTGTTCAGCCTGTGTCAGTACTGTCTCATTGAAGCAGGGTAGTGTTCATTCTGTGTCAGTACTGTCTCATTGAAGCAGGGTAGTGTTCATCCTGTGTCAGTACTGTCTCATTGAAGCAGGGTAGTGTTCATTCTGTGTCAGTACTGTCTCATTGAAGCAGGGTAGTGTTCATCCTGTGTCAGTACTGTCTCATTGAAGCAGGGTAGTGTTCATCCTGTGTCAGTACTGTCTCATTGAAGCAGGGTAGTGTTCAGCCTGTGTCAGTACTGTCTCATTGAAGCAGGATAGTGTTCAGCCTGTGTCAGTACTGTCTCATTACTTGAAGCAGGGTAGTGTTCAGCCTGTGTCAGTACTGTCTCATTGAAGCAGGGTAGTGTTCAGCCTGTGTCAGTACTGTCTCATTGAAGCAGGGTAGTGTTCAGCCTGTGTCAGTACTGTCTCATTGAAGCAGGGTAGTGTTCAGCCTGTGTCAGTACTGTCTCATTGAAGCAGGGTAGTGTTCAGCCTGTGTCAGTACTGTCTCATTGAAGCAGGGTAGTGTTCATTCTGTGTCAGTACTGTCTCATTGAAGCAGGGCAGTGTTCAGCCTGTGTCAGTACTGTCTCATTGAAGCAGGGTAGTGTTCAGCCTGTGTCAGTACTGTCTCATTGAAGCAGGGTAGTGTTCAGCCTGTGTCAGTACTGTCTCATTGAAGCAAGGTAGTGTTCAGCCTGTGTCAGTACTGTCTCATTGAAGCAGGGTAGTGTTCAGCCTGTGTCAGTACTGTCTCATTGAAGCAGGGTAGTGTTCAGACTGTGTCAGTACTGTCTCATTGAAGCAGATTAGTGTTCAGCCTGTGTCATTACTGTCTCATTGAAGCAGGGTAGTGTTCAGTCTGTGTCAGTACTGTCTCACTGAAGCAGGGTAGTGTTCAGCCTGTGTCAGTACTGTCTCACTGAAGTAGGGTAGTGTTCAGCCTGTGTCAGTACTGTCTCATTGAAGCAGGGTAGTGTTCAGCCTGTGTCAGTACTGTCTCATTGAAGCAGGGTAGTGTTCACCCTGTGTCAGTACTGTCTCATTGAAGCAGGGTAGTGTTCATCCTGTGTCAGTACTGTCTCATTGAAGCAGGGTAGTGTTCAGCCTGTGTCAGTACTGTCTCATTGAAGCAGGGTAGTGTTCAGCCTCTGTCAGTACTGTCTCATTGAAGCAGGGTAGTGTTCAGCCTGTGTCAGTACTGTCTCATTGAAGCAGGGTAGTGTTCAGCCTGTGTCAGTACTGTCTCATTGAAGCAGGGTAGTGTTCATTCTGTGTCAGTACTGTCTCATTGAAGCAGGGTAGTGTTCATCCTGTGTCAGTACTGTCTCATTGAAGCAGGGTAGTGTTCATTCTGTGTCAGTACTGTCTCATTGAAGCAGGGTAGTGTTCATCCTGTGTCAGTACTGTCTCATTGAAGCAGGGTAGTGTTCATCCTGTGTCAGTACTGTCTCATTGAAGCAGGGTAGTGTTCAGCCTGTGTCAGTACTGTCTCATTGAAGCAGGGTAGTGTTCAGCCTGTGTCAGTACTGTCTCATTGAAGCAGGGTAGTGTTCAGCCTGTGTCAGTACTGTCTCATTGAAGCAGGGTAGTGTTCAGCCTGTGTCAGTGCTGTCTCATTGAAGCAGGGTAGTGTTCAGCCTGTGTCAGTACTGTCTCATTGAAGCAGGGTAGTGTTCATCCTGTGTCAGTACTGTCTCATTGAAGCAGGGTAGTGTTCATCCTGTGTCAGTACTGTCTCATTGAAGCAGGGTAGTGTTCAGCCTGTGTCAGTACTGTCTCATTGAAGCAGGGTAGTGTTCAGCCTGTGTCAGTACTGTCTCATTGAAGCAGGGTAGTGTTCAGCCTGTGTCAGTACTGTCTCATTGAAGCAGGGTAGTGTTCAGCCTGTGTCAGTACTGTCTCATTGAAGCAGGGTAGTGTTCAGCCTGTGTCAGTACTGTCTCATTGAAGCAGGGTAGTGTTCATTCTGTGTCAGTACTGTCTCATTGAAGCAGGGTAGTGTTCATCCTGTGTCAGTACTGTCTCATTGAAGCAGGGTAGTGTTCATTCTGTGTCAGTACTGTCTCATTGAAGCAGGGTAGTGTTCATCCTGTGTCAGTACTGTCTCATTGAAGCAGGGTAGTGTTCATCCTGTGTCAGTACTGTCTCATTGAAGCAGGGTAGTGTTCAGCCTGTGTCAGTACTGTCTCATTGAAGCAGGATAGTGTTCAGCCTGTGTCAGTACTGTCTCATTACTTGAAGCAGGGTAGTGTTCAGCCTGTGTCAGTACTGTCTCATTGAAGCAGGGTAGTGTTCAGCCTGTGTCAGTACTGTCTCATTGAAGCAGGGTAGTGTTCAGCCTGTGTCAGTACTGTCTCATTGAAGCAGGGTAGTGTTCAGCCTGTGTCAGTACTGTCTCATTGAAGCAGGGTAGTGTTCAGCCTGTGTCAGTACTGTCTCATTGAAGCAGGGTAGTGTTCATTCTGTGTCAGTACTGTCTCATTGAAGCAGGGCAGTGTTCAGCCTGTGTCAGTACTGTCTCATTGAAGCAGGGTAGTGTTCAGCCTGTGTCAGTACTGTCTCATTGAAGCAGGGTAGTGTTCAGCCTGTGTCAGTACTGTCTCATTGAAGCAAGGTAGTGTTCAGCCTGTGTCAGTACTGTCTCATTGAAGCAGGGTAGTGTTCAGCCTGTGTCAGTACTGTCTCATTGAAGCAGGGTAGTGTTCAGACTGTGTCAGTACTGTCTCATTGAAGCAGATTAGTGTTCAGCCTGTGTCATTACTGTCTCATTGAAGCAGGGTAGTGTTCAGTCTGTGTCAGTACTGTCTCACTGAAGCAGGGTAGTGTTCAGCCTGTGTCAGTACTGTCTCACTGAAGTAGGGTAGTGTTCAGCCTGTGTCAGTACTGTCTCATTGAAGCAGGGTAGTGTTCAGCCTGTGTCAGTACTGTCTCATTGAAGCAGGGTAGTGTTCACCCTGTGTCAGTACTGTCTCATTGAAGCAGGGTAGTGTTCATCCTGTGTCAGTACTGTCTCATTGAAGCAGGGTAGTGTTCAGCCTGTGTCAGTACTGTCTCATTGAAGCAGGGTAGTGTTCAGCCTCTGTCAGTACTGTCTCATTGAAGCAGGGTAGTGTTCAGCCTGTGTCAGTACTGTCTCATTGAAGCAGGGTAGTGTTCAGCCTGTGTCAGTACTGTCTCATTGAAGCAGGGTAGTGTTCATTCTGTGTCAGTACTGTCTCATTGAAGCAGGGTAGTGTTCATCCTGTGTCAGTACTGTCTCATTGAAGCAGGGTAGTGTTCATTCTGTGTCAGTACTGTCTCATTGAAGCAGGGTAGTGTTCATCCTGTGTCAGTACTGTCTCATTGAAGCAGGGTAGTGTTCATCCTGTGTCAGTACTGTCTCATTGAAGCAGGGTAGTGTTCAGCCTGTGTCAGTACTGTCTCATTGAAGCAGGGTAGTGTTCAGCCTGTGTCAGTACTGTCTCATTGAAGCAGGGTAGTGTTCAGCCTGTGTCAGTACTGTCTCATTGAAGCAGGGTAGTGTTCAGCCTGTGTCAGTACTGTCTCATTGAAGCAGGGTAGTGTTCAGCCTGTGTCAGTACTGTCTCATTGAAGCAGGGTAGTGTTCATTCTGTGTCAGTACTGTCTCATTGAAGCAGGGTAGTGTTCATCCTGTGTCAGTACTGTCTCATTGAAGCAGGGTAGTGTTCATTCTGTGTCAGTACTGTCTCATTGAAGCAGGGTAGTGTTCATCCTGTGTCAGTACTGTCTCATTGAAGCAGGGTAGTGTTCATCCTGTGTCAGTACTGTCTCATTGAAGCAGGGTAGTGTTCAGCCTGTGTCAGTACTGTCTCATTGAAGCAGGGTAGTGTTCAGCCTGTGTCAGTACTGTCTCATTGAAGCAGGGTAGTGTTCAGCCTGTGTCAGTACTGTCTCATTGAAGCAGGGTAGTGTTCAGCCTGTGTCAGTACTGTCTCATTGAAGCAGGGTAGTGTTCAGCCTGTGTCAGTACTGTCTCATTGAAGCAGGGTAGTGTTCAGCCTGTGTCAGTACTGTCTCATTGAAGCTAATAATGTACAGTATGCACTGTGATATGGTCAAACATAGAGCTGAACTTTTACTGTGCTTTTAATTAGTGTTGAGGTAACTTTTACTCAAGCTGAGATGAAGTTCTGCATGTGAGACACTTTTCTGCAGTGCTGTTAAATAGCCCCTCTGAAGTATTGAATTCATCATCTAAAGCTATGCGAGTTCAAGCTTTCTGAATCCTCTGAGTTGCAGCATCTCTTGTCCAGGGATGTCCTGCCCCGTTCACAGGGATTGAAGATCTTAACATTAACATCTCCTCTAAATAATAATCTAAAGTGTCAGTTTAATGTCTTGCCATCACTTCCGGTGCACCCTGCTGTGTGCTCATCCTCCAGCACTTCCTCTCACTCAACCGCAGCCCCTGAAGCCCTCCTTCACTGGACTCAATGCTGTGCAGCAGCTCAGTGGCCTCTGCTGCTCTGCAGACAGGAAGGGGCTCGCTCTCATGTTCTCATTTTAAAATGACAGCTTCCTAACTGCTAGGAAACATACTGTCTACCCACCCCCTCTCTCCTGCTTCATGAATTCAATGATTAACACATTGAATTGTTTAAACAAGCATTGCATTGATCAATGAGGATGATCTCTGTGAATTGGTTCAGCCTTACTAATAAACTGCGTAGTCTGGATAGAAAATAAAAGTAACAGACATATAGTTGACATTTTACAAATCTATACAAATATGTTGGCTGTAGATTTCTATAGACTAGAAATGTGTAAAAATCTTGACTATATATGTTACTTATTGCCACTAATAATGTTAATGATAATGATATGCTGATACATTGTAGCTACCTTCATGTGACTAGCCTACAGTACATAAGAGAGCATAACATAAATACATATATAAGGTCAAGGCTGGTCAGCGGTGAGAATAGCAAACACAGACAGAGCACCAGTTTTAAGTGAGTTTGCAATAACTACACATTTTAGTAGGTCTGACTATAACTCTGCACTACAAACACACAATACCTTGTGCTTATACAGCAATGCAATGGCCAGGGGTTGAATCAATCAATCATTCAATCACCACCTGGTCACATGTCACACTATCATGTAACTAATAAAACAATGATTCACTCTAACCATTTAACAATTACACAACTGAAACTTATGTGTGTGTGTGTGAGTGTGTGAGTGTATGTGTCTCTGTGTGTGTAGGCGTGCACACGTCTGTGTGTGTGTGTGTGTGTGTGTCTGTGTGTGTCTCTGTGTGTGTGTAGGCGTGCACACGTCTGTGTGTGTGTGTGTGTGTATGTCTGTGTAGGCGCGCACACGGTTTGTATGTGTGTGTATGTATGTGTGTGTGTGCATGTATGTGTGTGTGTGTGTATGTGTGTGTGTGTGTGTGTGTTTTGGTGCATTTCTTATTTCATTTTCCAGTACAGGTTTTTTTCGACCCCTCGGTGCTCATCCAGTTCCGAGTGCTGTTTGGTCACAATATTTTGTCAAAGGATCCCAATGATTCAGCATCAACAACATGGTAAGGAAACCCATTCCATCCCCTCAGCACTGTGTGTAGAGAAGTGCTTCAATCCACTCATTTGAACAGGAAACCCATTCCATCCCCTCAGCACTGTGTGTAGAGAAGTGCTTCAATCCACTCATTTGAACAGGAAACCCATTCCATCCCCTCAGCACTGTGTGTAGAGAAGTGCTTCAATCCACTCATTTGAACAGGAAACCCATTCCATCCCCTCAGCACTGTGTGTAGAGAAGTGCTTCAATCCACTCATTTGAACAGGAAACCCATTCCATCCCCTCAGCACTGTGTGTAGAGAAGTGCTTCAATCCACTCATTTGAACAGGAAACCCATTCCATCCCCTCAGCACTGTGTGTAGAGAAGTGCTTCAATCCACTCATTTGAACAGGAAACCCATTCCATCCCCTCAGCACTGTGTGTAGAGAAGTGCTTCAATCCACTCATTTGAACAGGAAACCCATTCCATCCCCTCAGCACTGTGTGTAGAGAAGTGCTTCAATCCACTCATTTGAACAGGAAACCCATTCCATCCCCTCAGCACTGTGTGTAGAGAAGTGCTTCAATCCACTCATTTGAACAGGAAACCCATTCCATCCCCTCAGCACTGTGTGTAGAGAAGTGCTTCAATCCACTCATTTGAACAGGAAACCCATTCCATCCCCTCAGCACTGTGTGTAGAGAAGTGCTTCAATCCACTCATTTGAACAGGAAACCCATTCCATCCCCTCAGCACTGTGTGTAGAGAAGTGCTTCAATCCACTCATTTGAACAGGAAACCCATTCCATCCCCTCAGCACTGTGTGTAGAGAAGTGCTTCAATCCACTCATTTGAACAGTGCTGCTTTCACCAGTTTTGATTAAAGTGTTTCTGTTTTCCAGCAGCCAGTTGCTTATCGTAATTTTAACTTCTTAAATATAATGAGGAAGTTGTTAGATGCTAAGTGTAGAAATAAATATTCCCTGAAATGAGATCACGTGGCTAATGTTCTATCAGATGACAGAATCAGACATATTAGAAACAGATTTGCAGTCATTTAATAAACAGGCACAGTGGGAGGAACCTGTAAGTTTACAGCTTAAAAAACTGTGAAGTTTCTACACTGAGCTCAGCTTTCTGAAAGCGTCTCCAGACAGAATGCAGGCTTGTGAAGTCGCTGCACTGATATGTAAGTATTATTGCTGGTGCTTTATTAAACATGCTGCTGATTATCCATCTGGTTTGGGGACAGTTAGAGTGAAAGATTCTGGGTTTGAAGACAAATTCAAAATCTATTTTGAGGTGGTGTCTTGTGGAAATGTCATGGAAAAAGCAGAGTGTGCAAGCCAGGTAAATGAAATAGAGTATTGTGAAACACACTGTATGCATGGTGAAGCAGGGAAGCACATGGTAAAAGCAGAGTGTGCAAGCCAGGTAAATGAAATGGAGTATTGTGAAACACACTGTATGCATGGTGAAGCAGGGAAGCACATGGTAAAAGCAGAGTGTGCAAGCCAGGTAAATGAAATGGAGTATTGTGAAACACACTGTATGCATGGTGAAGCAGGGAAGCACATGGTAAAAGCAGAGTGTGCAAGCCAGGTAAATGAAATGGAGTATTGTGAAACATACTGTATGCATGGTAAAGCAGGGAAGCACATGGTAAAGCACAGGGACGTGAGGAGCACTGTGTGTGTTTCATGGTAGTTTGATCGTAAAAGTGTAGTAAAGTGTAGAAAACCAAGTCAATGTATGACAAATGAAATGTAAGTGTGGTACTGCATGGTCTATGGTAAAAGTATAGCCTAACACGATAAAGGACAGGCAGGCATGCTAAAGAATAAAACACATGTGTGTACAAGGATTCTAACATTGCTAAATTGCAAAGTTATAGGAGTCTGAAAACCAGTATATATGTAAAATGTTAAATAGTGGTACAGCAAGTCCTCTCACAGTGTCATATGCTGATGCTGCTGAGGCCCTTTGAACTGGTCTGAACTGTAGCTGCAGCAGCTCACTGACACTTCCTGTTGAAACAAAGTGTTAAACTGAGCACAGGAAGCGAGCACAAGAGCACTTGATTTATTCAGTGTTATTTCTTTCTTTATCAGCATGTTATCAGCTTTAGCAACATGTGTCACATTCTATTTAAGAAATATACACTGAATTTGATATTTGCTTCACAGGCCACACAAACAATGTGGGGAGGGGGTGTTAAACAAACATTTAGCACTGCTAGGAGGTGAAATACAAACTTTACATTACTAATGGCTCGTTCACATTTAGCTCTGCTAGGAGGTGAAATAGAAACTTTACATTAGTAATGGCTCGTTCACATTTAGCACTGCTAGGAGGTGAAATACAAACTTTACATTAGTAATGACTCGTTCCCAGAAGATCAAAGTATTTTCTTTTTAATTTCGATACCCAGTGATTGCAGGTCTCCTGTGTTATTTATGGCTTTCTGAGAGCTGAATGTAAAATCCTACTAATATACTTTGTATTGCTAGTTAAACATGTTGAGTGCCAACAGTTGCCCTTCATGAACATTTATATGGAGTAAAAGATTGTTCCGGGCCTTTTCAGTCTCTTTTTTTGTTTAGGTCTGTTTCGTTCAGTTTGTTTGATTTTCATGAAACCACAGTGTGTATCTTTATTGTATTTTATTATATAGCAGCTGATTTTTACGCAGTAAGAAATCAGTTAGAAATAGTGTTAACATCATTCTCTAAGGTTTATAGTATTGAAAAGCATGTGTTGAAGTGGTTCCTATATGCTGATTCCCCATGTGTATGAAGCATGTTTTATCTTGTATGTTGTGTTTATATCAGTTTTACTACTGTAACATTCAGGACTGAGAGGATAAGGAGGGCTGGTGATTCATTGTGATCATGCTATAATACACTAGCCATTCCTGTAGTGTATCAGTGAATCACCCACACACCCTACCACACTACTGTAGCATTCAGGACTGAGAGGATTAGGAGGGGCTGGTGATTCATTGTGATCATGCTATAATACACTAGCCATTCCTGTAGTGTATCAGTGAATCACCCATACACCCTACCACACTACTGTAGCATTCAGGACTGAGAGGATAAGGAGGGCTGGTGATTCATTGTGATCATGCTATAATATACTAGCCATTCCTGTAGTGTATCAGTGAATCACCCACACACCCTACCACACTACTGTAGCATTCAGGACTGAGAGGATAAGGAGGACTGGTGATTCATTGTGATCATGCTATAATACACTAGCCATTCCTGTAGTGTATCAGTGAATCACCCACACACCCTACCACACTACTGTAGCATTCAGGACTGAGAGGATTAGGAGGGGCTGGTGATTCATTGTGATCATGCTATAATACACTAGCCATTCCTGTAGTGTATCAGTGAATCACCCACACACCCTACCACACTACTGTAGCATTCAGGACTGAGAGGATAAGGAGGACTGGTGATTCATTGTGATCATGCTATAATATACTAACCATTCCTGTAGTGTATCAGTGAATCACCCACACACCCTACCACACTACTGTAGCATTCAGGACTGAGAGGATAAGGAGGGGCTGGTGATTCATTGTGATCATGCTATAATATACTAATCATGTTTCCTGTAGTGTAAGTTGAATCCACATCAATTATAAAGTCTGTATCTTAGAAAGGGTTCAACTGTTTGTCATTGTTGAACACTGTGGAGTAAGAGCATGTCCTGTGGTCTGCTGTCTTTTAATGTCTTGTTCTTCACAGGTCTGTGTCAATGCTTGTCATTTCAATTGAAATGTTACAATGCATGATACTGCTAGAAAATGTTCCTACTGTATTTATTGAATTAATTTGATTAGAATTTAAAAATAGCGTTTATGTACCACTAGACATATACCTCTGTTGCAAAATAATACAATCATTCACCCTGATGGATCACAATTAATAGACTAATAGATAATCGTGCTGCCAGTGTAATGGGCTGTGTTGTGTGATGCACTGCCATTATGGATTCTGACCCCTGCTGGTGAGATGAGGTTAAAAGCTCTATAAGCACACATGCAGAGGAGCCTGGCTCTTTTGCATAGGGGTTAAGATGCTCACCTGTGGTGTGTGGTCAGCAGTGTGTGCCCAGCCTTCTCCCTGTTACACTTATCACACCCATTATTGAACTGAATTCACAACTCAAGTCTGCTTTCTTCTCTTCATATGAACACTGGAACCAGTATGAATACTGAACTACAGCTACAGATCTGTCAGTTTCCTAAACCCCGTGCGTGTGTCCAAGTTAATGAAGGATTATTATCATGTGACATTGTCTTGCTCTGTTTTTACTCTTCCCTCACCTTTACAATCATTCACAGAGTTCTTATTGAAATGACTCAAATCTTGTGTTTGTATTATTTGGTAAGTCTGTGTTAAGGTGCTTTGACTATGAGTTCAGGAGCTGCCTGTCATATACATATTTAATATAGGCTAGATTAGAGTGTCTTTATATTATTATATACACCAGCAGCAAGTAGTGCACAGCAGTGTGTTACTAACAAAACAAGAGAAGGAAACCTGATCAAAAGTGTCCGATCACTAGATGGCGCTGTCTCTTACTTCTCCCTGTGTTAGCACATGTTACATGTATGTATGGCAGCACCTATAACTGATGAGCACGGTATAACAATGGTAAAAGCATTGGAAACAGCAACATGACTGTGGTGCTTTTATAAGGGTCTAGTCCCTGACTGTCTCTCTTGTGTTTTTCAGTGCTGACTGTAGTGAGCTGCTCCAGACAGTATGAAGGTAAGAGAACAGTTTACAATGTGAACACAGTTTAAAAACAGGATTTACAATTCATGGTTGAAAAGCATGAAGCTGGTTTGAGAAATGACACTTTTCATGTTAGGTCTGTGTATTGAAAATTGGCTGTGGCAATGCAGTCACAAAGTGAAGAGACTGGTAAAGATTCTCATCCTGCTTCCTGATGATCAATAAAAAAAACACATTTCTGAAATCATCTTTCCTTTTCTTCTGTCCACTATAACTTAGTTAAATGAAAAGAATGACTCCAGCAAAAAGCCATGCTGTGCTCCACCTAGAGGCTATGTGTGGTTGCTGGAAAGCTTTTGAATGAGGATATTATTTTGGCTGACTGCTGACCAGACAGAATATCTGGATGACTTTAAGAACAATAATCCTCCCACTTATCTTAAACATGTTACCTGATTCATAAAAAATAAAAATAAAAAACAGTTTAACAGGACTAATCCTGCTACAGTAACTTGGACTAATTGCTGCTCGATTGGAAATTTAAACACAGACCACTTTCTATTTTCAAGGTCATAATCATACTGAGAGAGATTCCTCATTAATGCCTTTCACTCAAAACACACAAGTAGAGCCTGCAATGGGTCACATTGCTGCTATTCCTACTGTATCACAAGTAGAGCCTGCAATGGGTCACACTGCTGCTATTCCTACTGTATCACAAGTAGAGCCTGCAATGGGTCACACTGCTGCTATTCCTACTGTATCACAAGTAGAGCCTGCAAAGGGTCACACTGCTGCTATTCCTACTGTATCACAAGTAGAGCCTGCAATGGGTCACACTGCTGCTATTCCTACTGTATCACAAGTAGAGCCTGCAATGGGTCACACTGCTGCTATTCCTACTGTATCACAAGTAGAGCCTGCAATGGGTCACACTGCTGCTATTCCTACTGTATCACAAGTAGAGCCTGCAATGGGTCACACTGCTGCTATTCCTACTGTATCACAAGTAGAGCCTGCAATGGGTGATCCTGCAGACTCCTCAATCCTGACCCGTCTCTCAGCCCTGCTGATCTGAACTCTTTCTGTCTTTTCAGATGGGCGGGTGATCCTGCAGACTCCCCCCCAGCCTGTGTTTGAGGGAGACACTCTGACTCTGAGGTGTCTTATCCGCGATGGTTATAAAGCTACCAGGGTTATATTTTATAAAGATAATAGAGAGTTACAGTCCCGGGCTGACACAGAGCTGAGTGTGGATCGTGTTTCAAAGAGTGACGAGGGGTCCTACAAGTGCAGAGCGCGGTGGAGGTGGTACTCCTCCACTTACTCTGGTGACTCTGCAGAGGTACGGGTGTCAGTGAGAGGTAGGTTCATTCTAACAGAGAGAGAGTCCTCACCCCCTTCTCTGTCTGTAATGTCTCACAGATACATTCACACTGGAGTCTATTCCAGCTGTGTTAATGTGACTCTGCAGAGGTGCGGGTGTCAGTGAGAGGTAGGTTCATTCTAACAGAGAGAGTCCTCACCCCCTTCTCTGTCTGTAATGTCTCACAGATACATTCACACTGGAGTCTATTCCAGCTGTGTTAATGTGACTCTGCAGAGGTGCGGGTGTCAGTGAGAGGTAGGTTCATTCTAACAGAGAGAGTCCTCACACCCTTCTCTGTCTGTAATGTCTCACAGATACATTCACACTGGAGTCTATTCCAGCTGTGTTAATGTTAATGTTCTCAACACAACTCAGGTGCTGAAGTAACGGGTCCTAGCAAAGTTTTCTGATATGAAAGCTCTTCCTGGTCTGAGTAACTCTCATACTCTGAGTAGTCTTGAAGCTGTAATAAAGCAGAAAGAGGCCACACCAAAGATACACTGAATGCTTGTCAGTACTGATGATCAAGCCCTATTTGTGTGTTTAATTGGTTGTGGTAGTAATAGAATGTGTATTGCCATTGCAAACTGTATCTTTAATCATGTGTAACCCCTCCCTAGACAGGGGGGTTCAGATTGGATATAAGAAATTGGTTCTATACATTATTACACTGCAGATTATACCACAGAAGAGATTCTGCACAAATGAAATAGTTTTAAATAGAATACATACCTGTTCACTTTACTGTGACACACACAGTATGAAACAGAATACCCAGGAAAGACACAGATACTAAACATGTAAGTCATGTGAGTTATATTATTATATTAAAAATCAAAGCAGCAGCAAAGTATCATTCAGAGTGATAATGAGTCATAATTATAAACGGAACACAGGAGCAGCAACACAGTGAATCAGAACCATTGACATGTCAGTAAAAACACAGTGATATGCTGCTGGAGTGCCTTCAATACAATCACATATTAGATTCACCTGCTTTATTAGGAGGGTTCATGTACTGTAATTGATGTGGGGCTGTGCTAATAAGTCTGATGACCCTACTAATAATACTCCTGGTATTAATAGTGAATGTTAACATTGCTGATATGCCTCCACATTATCTGATTCACATCCCATCTCTCAGGCTCTCTTTATATTATTATTATTATTATTATTATTATTATTATTATTATTATTATTATTATTATTATTATTATTATTATTATTATTATTATTATTATTAAACAATACATTAATACAGGAAATGTATGCTTTTGAATTACATATTTTCTAATGTGCCCCAACATTTATTTATAAACAAAAACAAATAGAATCCATGCTTTTGTCATCCATGTCAGCATTTTTTTTTATGAAACACTAAGTTTCATTATGAATCAGTCAGTCCTTTGTTAACGTCTAATGGTAATACATCATTATTTTGAATTATCATGCATGTTTACACATGCTGTGAATAGGTCTGTTGCTCTGTGCTGTCCAGCACTGTCTGTCTATGTGTGGAAATAAGGGCTAATCAACCAAGAGAACAAATTCTCAGACAGAGAAAATCTACAAATGTTACAAGAATCCAGAGCTATGACCTCGAAACCCGTGAGAGACAGTAACATCGAGATGCTTTTATTAGAGACCACCACAGTTAACAAGTCCATGTGAACGGAGCCTGTGGGTGCAGGTCATGCTGAACTGGGTTTTATTTCTGTCCTTGGCAGGCAGGTCTGTGTTCCTAACATGACTTGTTTCCTTTCTTTACCCAGAGCTGCCGAAGGCTGTGCTGACCAGCAGTCCTCAATGGGGGGAGCTGTACACTGGAGAGACTGTCACCCTGAGCTGTGGGGTTGAGGGGGGTTTCACTGGCTGGAAATATCTCTGGTACAAGAGCAGTCAGGGAGGCACAGTGCAGATCATAGGCACCACTGGAGCCAGATACACACTCAGCCCTGTCACTCAGTCTCATACTGGACAGTACCAGTGTGAGGCACAAAGAGGAGCTCCACCACGTTCCTCTCAGCGCAGTGATCCTGTTACACTGACTGTGTCTGGTGAGTTTATTAACACAGTGATCCTGTTACACTGACTGTGTCTGGTGAGTTTATTAACACAGCGATCCTGTTACACTGACTGTGTCTGGTGAGTTTATTAACACAGTGATCCTGTTACACTGACTGTGTCTGGTGAGTTTATTAACACAGCGATCCTGTTACACTGACTGTGTCTGGTGAGTTTATTAACACAGTGATCCTGTTACACTGACTGTGTCTGGTGAGTTTATTAACACAGCGATCCTGTTACACTGACTGTGTCTGGTGAGTTTATTAACACAGTGATCCTGTTACACTGACTGTGTCTGGTGAGTTTATTAACACAGTGATCCTGTTACACTGACTGTGTCTGGTGAGTTTATTAACACAGTGATCCTGTTACACTGACTGTGTCTGGTGAGTTTATTAACACAGTGATCCTGTTACACTGACTGTGTCTGGTGAGTTTATTAACACAGCGATCCTGTTACACTGACTGTGTCTGGTGAGTTTATTAACACAGTGATCCTGTTACACTGACTGTGTCTGGTGAGTTTATTAACACAGCGATCCTGTGACACTGGCTGTGTCTGGTGAGTTTATTAACACAGTGATCCTGTGACACTGGCTGTGTCTGGTGAGTTTATTAACACAGCGATCCTGTTACACTGGCTGTGTCTGGTGAGTTTATTAACACAGTGATCCTGTGACACTGGCTGTGTCTGGTGAGTTTATTAACACAGCGATCCTGTTACACTGGCTGTGTCTGGTGAGTTTATTAATGTCTTGTAACAATTGTAAGTCGCCCTGGATAAGGGCGTCTGCTAAGAAATAAATAATAATAATAATAATAATATTCATTCAGTCCTGTTGATTTCTGTCCTCTTATCTTTCACACTATCTTTGTGTCAGAACAGAACAGTTACTGATTGGAGCTGCACTGGAAACAGTAATACTTCAAGACAGTTAAAGGAAGTGATAAAAGGCATTAGTAGAATATCATCTTGATGAATGGACGACTTTGTAGACTTCCTAGTAATGGCTTTTATAATTACTTTTTATTAATAACAAATACATTAAAAGTAATTCCAGTAGATTCATGTATTTTCTTTATAATTATTCAAATTTTGTAGTAATTTGTTTTTTTTAATACAAGTTAAAAATATTTACTATGTTATCGTGTTATCCAAAGCCACTCAAATTGAGGGAAATAGGAGTCCTTATTTGTCATCTTCTGTATTTCAGAGGGACGCCCAAAGCCTGTCCTGACCCGGGAGCCTGCAGGAGAGATATTTGAAGGAGACACGGTCACCCTGAGCTGTGTGGTTGAGGGGGGCTCTGGTGGCTGGAGATATCTCTGGTACAAAGACAGGCAGGGAGCTCCAGTGTACCAGACTGACAGCAGCAGTGGAACTGGAGCCGGATACACAATCAGTGCTGCTGCTCTGTCCCACAGTGGAGAGTACTGGTGTGGAGCTGGACGGGGCAGGAACACGTCTTACTCACAATACAGCCATCCCATCTGGGTAAATGTAACTGGTGAGTAATACAGAATCTCCTTCCTTTTCACTAAAGCTTTGCCCTCAGCAGTAGGGGGTGCTGTTTGGTTCTGCTAGAGGTGATTGGGAGCCTCAATCCTCCAGCATTCCTCTAATTCTCAATTTCTAATTCTATTCCTCTTTATGCCTCTCTGTCTATTAAATAGCTAAAATATAGAACACTATGACAAAGCATATCTATTTACAGTAAATGTCCATTTTAAAAATAATAATCTCATTGCTCATTTTAATACCAAGAAAAAAAATATTTATTGAATTATGAGAGTGGGACTTAAATTCATGACTAACACTGTTGTAAGTGAAACTCGACTTATTATGCTTCATAGCCTCTATACTCCAGCACTGCCTCTGTCTCTCTAAGGAGCCTCTATACTCCAGCGCTGCCTCTGTCTCTCTAAGGAGCCTCTATACTCCAGCACTGCCTCTGTCTCTCTAAGGAGCCTCTATACTCCAGCACTGCCTCTGTCTCTCTAAGGAGCCTCTATACTCCAGCACTGCCTCTGTCTCTCTAAGGAGCCTCTATACTCCAGCACTGCCTTTGTCTCTCTAAGGAGCCTCTATACTCCAGCACTGTCTCTGTCTCTCAAAGGAGCCTCTATACTCCAGCGCTGCCTCTGTCTCTCTAAGGAGCCTCTATACTCCAGCACTGCCTCTGTCTCTCTAAGGAGCCTCTATACTCCAGCACTGCCTCTGTCTCTCTAAGGAGCCTCTATACTCCAGCACTGCCTCTGTCTCTCTAAGGAGCCTCTATACTCCAGCACTGCCTCTGTCTCTCTAAGGAGCCTCTATACTCCAGCACTGCCTCTGTCTCTCTAAGGAGCCTCTATACTCCAGCACTGCCTCTGTCTCTCTAAGGAGCCTCTATACTCCAGCACTGCCTCTGTCTCTCTAAGGAGCCTCTATACTCCAGCACTGCCTCTGTCTCTCTAAGGAGCCTCTATACTCCAGCACTGCCTCTGTCTCTCTAAGGAGCAGGAGGCTCTGTGGGAATCCCACTCTATGGAAGATGCTGGTTCTGATTGATTTGAATATCTTGGTCAGACAGTTTCACAATCACTAATCTGTCTTCATGTCCTCTTTTCGTAGCTCTGTTTTCCAGGGTGACTCTGACAGCATCTCCAGGAGCCACAGTGAAGGAGGGAGAGGCTCTTGACCTGACCTGTGAGGCAGCAGTGAACAAAACCCCCCGCCCTGAACTCCACTACACCATTGTGAGAGACGGGGAGCCTGTGACTAACAGCACTGACTCTGCACTGTACAGCATAGCCAGCACTGAGAAGAGCCACACTGGGAGCTACATGTGTGCTGTGGAGTCACAGGGAGTGAGGAAGAGCAGCCAGGAGCTACACATTGAACTGCAAAGTAAGATTACAAACCCGTCCTAAATGACTGTCCTTGATGATTGAAAGTGATCTCACAGTAAAATAGGTCACATTGTGATCCCATTATATTCCCATTCCCTGAAGAAACAGAATAAACAGACCACTGAATTACCAGCAATTACAACACAATGGATTGAGAACAAATACTGCACAGTACAGACACTGTTTTTACACCTTGCAAATTCAGTGATGTATATTTCCCACTAATGTTTTAGCTACATGCATGGCTTTGATTACATTTTAAACAAATCATTCTTTTCTGCTTTTTGACAAACAATCAAATGAAAACACATTAATTCCCTGACTGAGTATCTTATAAAATGATGGTTAAAATAAAATGCAGTTACAGCAGACAGCCATTCGAGTGACAGAGTGGCTGAAGGCTGTTCCTATAGAGCGAGTGTGAGCAGGGTAATGTTTTTGAATCCCTATCAGCTCAGTCAATGTGTATGGAAGTCACTCGCACACACTCATACTGTACCTTCCTTCCCCCAGCGTCCTGGCACAGCGCTGTTGCTATTGGCTACAGAGTGAGCTTCACTCTGATTCATTTCACTGTGTTCACTCTGCTGCTTCTTCAATACTGCAGGATCCAAGGTGAGCCTCCCAGTCAGTGCACACATTTCACCTGGCCTGTCACAGCACACATGCAGGCTTCTTCTTAAACAGCACAGCCCAGTCTTAGAGATAGTTCATTAAGAATAATTATTTCATCATTAAACATGCACAGCTCATTTACAAAATAAACATTTTGCAAGTTTGTATTTATTTTTGTTAACACAATTATAACAAAGAAACTGAACAATCTGTATATATTTTTCCAGGTTCCCCGTGTCTCGCTGGTGGTAAGTCAAGGTGAGTCAGTATTAGCCAGTATGTGTACAGACAGGGGGCAGCACTCGCTATCTCTACCTGTCATCATCCTTTACAGCACTGAAAATGGAGATGGAAACTTTCTGATTCGCTCTTTAAGAATCCCTCTTACAAACTCTTAACGCTACCCTTCACTTAGACCTGTGTCCTAAGATGCTATACCTCCTCCTCCCCCTCCTCTGATCTCTCTATCTCTGTTCCTCTGGAATCTACCACACTCTCTCCCTCTTCCTCCACTAAGAACCTTGCAGTCACCCTGGACCCCTGCCTCTCTTATTCCCAGCACATCTCCACTCTGGCACGCACTTGCCAATTCTTCCTGAGCAACATCCGAAGAATCCGACCCTTCCTCACCAACTATGCTACCCAGCTCCTGGTCCAGGCCCTGGTACTCTCCCGCCTAGACTACTGCAACTCCCTCCTGGCTGGCCTCCCTGCGTCCGCCACCCGTCCGCTCCAGCTCATCCAGAACTCTGCTGCTCGCCTGGTGTTCTCTCTGCCTCGCTTCTCCCACGCAACTCCACTACTCCGCTCGCTCCACTGGCTCCCGATCACCGCTCGCATCCAGTTCAAGACTCTTGTACTAGCCTACAGGTGCCTTGACCAGACTGCACCCAGCTACCTCCAGACCCTCATCTCTCCCTACACCCCCAGTCGACCTCTCCGCTCCGCCTGCACTAGAAGACTGGCTCTACCTCCGCTACGCTCCCCTGCCTCCCGAGCCCGCTCCTTCTCCACCCTTGCTCCGCAGTGGTGGAACGACCTTCCTACAGATGTCAGGACTGCCCAGTCCCTGACCACATTCCGGCGCCTCCTTAAGACTCACCTCTTCAAACAGCACCTGTAGAACTCCTCTGTTGTATCCTGGGACACTATCACCCTTCATTTAAATATGCTTTATTTTGCTCTTATCTGCCCCCTATTTTACTGCATTTAATCCTGTACCTCAGAATATTTTAATCTCCCAAGTGTTTAATCTGTAGTATTTTGTATTTAATCATATCCTGATGTAACTATCACTATTTAATCATATCCTGATGTAACTATCACTACTTAATCATATCCTGATGTAACTTTCACTATTATCTGCTGTATTATTGAATTGTGGTTTGTCACACTTGAGAATTATTGTATTTCTTGTTCTTATTGTATGACTTATATTGTAACACTTGAATGTATTTGTATTTGCTTGCTATTGTAAGTCGCCCTGGATAAGGGCGTCTGCTAAGAAATAAATAATAATAATAATAAAACAGAGGAACGAGAGAGAAAGAGGAATGAGAGAGAAAGAGGGGAACGAGACAGAAAGAGGGGAACGAGACAGAAAGAGGGGAATGAGAGAGAAAGAGGGCAACGAGAGAGAAAGAGAGGAACGAGAGAGAAAGAGAAGAGTGATCGAGAAAGAGGGGAACGAGAGAGAAAGAGGGGAAGGAGAGAGAAAGAGGAGAGTGATAGAGAAAGAGAGGAACGAGAGAGAAAGAGGGGAACGAGAGAGAAAGAGAGGAATGAGAGAGAAAGAGAGGAACGAGAGAGAAAGAGAGGAATGAGAGAGAAAGAGAGGAACGAGAGAGAAAGAGGGGAGTGATAGAGAAAGAGGAACGAGAGAGAAAGAGGGGAACGAGAGAGAAAGAGGGGAACGAGAGAGAAAGAGAGGAACGAGAGAGAAAGTGGGGAACGATAGAGAAAGAGAGGAACGAGAGAGAAAGAGAAGAGTGATCGAGAAAGAGGGGAACGAGAGAGAAAGAGGGGAAGGAGAGAGAAAGAGGAGAGTGATAGAGAAAGAGAGGAACGAGAGAGAAAGAGGGGAACGAGAGAGAAAGAGAGGAATGAGAGAGAAAGAGAGGAACGAGAGAGAAAGAGAGGAATGAGAGAGAAAGAGAGGAACGAGAGAGAAAGAGGGGAGTGATAGAGAAAGAGGAACGAGAGAGAAAGAGGGGAACGAGAGAGAAAGAGGGGAACGAGAGAGAAAGAGAGGAACGAGAGAGAAAGTGGGGAACGATAGAGAAAGAGAGGAACGAGAGAGAAAGAGGGGAACGAGAGAGAAAGAGGGGAATTATAGAGAAAGAGGGGAATGAGAGAGAAAGAGAGGAACGAGAGAGAAAGAGGGGAGTGATAGAGAATTAGAGGAATGGAGAGAAAGAGGGGAACGAGAGAGAAAGTGGGGAATGAGAGAGAAAGAGAGTAACGAGAGAGAAAGAGGGGAGTGATAGAGAAAGAGAGGAACGAGAGAGAAAGAGGGGAACGAGAGAGAAAGTGGGGAACGAGAGAGAAAGTGGGGAGTGATAGAGAAAGAGAGGAACGAGAGAGAAAGAGAGGAACGAGAGAGAAAGAGGGGAACGAGAGAGGAAAGGGGTGAACGAGAGAGAAAGTGGGGAATGAGAGAGAAAGAGAGGAACGAGAGAGAAAGAGGGGAACGAGAGAGAAAGAGGGGAACGAGAGAGAAAGAGGGGAGTGATAGAGAATGAGAGGAATGAGAGAGAAAGAGAGGAACGAGAGAGAAAGAGGGGAGTGATAGAGAAAGAGAGGAACGAGAGAGAAAGAGGGGAATGATCGAGAAAGAGGGGAACGAGAGAGAAAAAGGGGAGTGATAGAGAAAGAGAGGAATGAGAGAGAAAGAGGGGAATGAGAGAGAAAGAGAGGAACGAGAGAGAAAGAGGGGAGTGATAGAGAAAGAGGGGAACAAGTGAGAAAGAGGGGAGTGATAGAGAAAGAGAGGAACAAGAGAGAAAGAGGGGAACGAGAGAGAAAGAGGGGAACGAGAGAGAAAGAGGGGAGTCATAGAAAAAGAGAGGAATGAGAGAGAAAGAGGGGAATGAGAGAGAAAGAGAGGAATGAGAGAGGAAAGAGGTGAACGAGAGAGAAAGTGGGGAACGAGAGAGGAAAGGGGTGAACGAGAGAGAAAGTGGGGAATGAGAGAGAAAGAGGGGAGTGATAGAGAAAGAGAGGAACGAGAGAGAAAGAGGGGAGTGATAGAGAAAGAGAGGAACGAGAGAGAAAGAGAGGAACGAGAGAGAAAGAGGGGAGTGATAGAGAAAGAGAGGAACGAGAGAGAAAGAGGGGAGTGATAGAGAAAGAGAGGAATGAGATAGAAAGTGGGGAACGAGAGAGGAAAGGGGTGAACGAGAGAGAAAGTGGGGAATGATAGAGAAAGAGGGGAACGAGAGAGAAAGAGAGGAACGAGAGAGAAAGAGGGGAGTGATAGAGCAAGAGGAATGAGAGAGAAAGAGGGGAACGAGATAGGAAAGGGGTGAACAAGAGAGAAAGTGAGGAACGAGAGAGAAAGAGAGGAATGAGAGAGAGAAAGAGAGGAACGAGAGAGAAAGAGGGGAGTGATAGAGAAAGAGAGGAACGAGAGAGGAAGAGGAATGAGAGAGAAAGAGGGGAACGAGAGAGAAAGAGGGGAGTGATAGACAAAGAGAGGAATGAGATAGAAAGTGGGGAACGAGAGAGGAAAGGGGTGAACGAGAGAGAAAGTGGGGAATGATAGAGAAAGAGGGGAACGAGAGAGAAAGAGAGGAACGAGAGAGAAAGAGGGGAGTGATAGAGCAAGAGGAATGAGAGAGAAAGAGGGGAACGAGATAGGAAAGGGGTGAACGAGAGAGAAAGTGAGGAACGAGAGAGAAAGAGAGGAATGAGAGAGAGAAAGAGAGGAACGAGAGAGAAAGAGGGGAGTGATAGAGAAAGAGAGGAACGAGAGAGGAAGAGGAATGAGAGAGAAAGAGGGGAACGAGAGAGAAAGAGGGGAGTGATAGAGAAAGAGAGGAACGAGAGAGAAAGAGAGGAACGAGAGAGAAAGAGGGGAGTGATAGAGAAAGAGAGGAATGAGAGAGAAAGTGGGGAACGAGAGAGGAAAGGGGTGAACGAGAGAGAAAGTGAGGAACGAGAGAGAAAGAGAGGAACGAGAGAGAAATAGAGGAACGCGAGAGAAAGAGGGGAGTGACAGAGAAAGAGAGGAACGAGAGAGAAAGAGGGGAGTGATAGAGAAAGAGAGATATGAGAGAGAAAGTGGGGAACGAGAGAGGAAAGGGGTGAACGAGAGAGAAAGTGAGGAACGAGAGAGAAAGAGAGGAACGAGAGAGAAAGAGAGGAACGAGAGAGAAAGAGGGGAGTGATAGAGAAAGAGGAACGAGAGAGGAAGAGGAACGAGAGAGAAAGAGAGGAACGAGAGAGAAAGAGAGGAACGAGAGAGAAAGAGGAATGAGAGAGAAAGAGGGGAACGAGAGAGGAAAGGGGTGAACGAGAGAGAAAGAGGGGAGTGATAGAGAAAGAGAGGAACGAGAGAGAAAGAGGGGAACGAGAGAGAAAGTGGGGAATGATAGAGAAAGAGGGGAACGAGAGAGAAAGAGAGGAACGAGAGAGAAAGAGAGGAGTGAGAGAGAAAGAGGGGAACGAGAGAGAAAGTGGGGAACGATAGAGATAGAGGGGAACGAGACAGAAAGAGGGGAACGAGACAGAAAGGGGGCAACGAGAGAGAAAGAGAGGAACGAGAGAGAAAGAGAAGAGTGATCGAGAAAGAGGGGAACGAGAGAGAAAGAGGGGAAGGAGAGAGAAAGAGGAGAGTGATAGAGAAAGAGAGGAACGAGAGAGAAAGAGGGGAACGAGAGAGAAAGAGAGGAATGAGAGAGAAAGAGAGGAACGAGAGAGAAAGAGAGGAATGAGAGAGAAAGAGAGGAACGAGAGAGAAAGAGGGGAGTGATAGAGAAAGAGGAACGAGAGAGAAAGAGGGGAACGAGAGAGAAAGAGGGGAACGAGAGAGAAAGAGAGGAACGAGAGAGAAAGTGGGGAACGATAGAGAAAGAGAGGAACGAGAGAGAAAGAGGGGAACGAGAGAGAAAGAGGGGAATTATAGAGAAAGAGGGGAATGAGAGAGAAAGAGAGGAACGAGAGAGAAAGAGAGGAATGAGAGAGAAAGAGAGGAACAAGAGAGAAAGAGGGGAGTGATAGAGAAAGAGAGGAACGAGAGAGAAAGCGGGGAACGATAGAGAAAGAGAGGAACGAGAGAGAAAGAGGGGAACGAGAGAGAAAGAGAGGAACAATAGAGAAAGAGGGGAATGAGAGAGAAAGAGGGGAGTGATAGAGAATTAGAGGAATGGAGAGAAAGAGGGGAACGAGAGAGAAAGTGGGGAATGAGAGAGAAAGAGAGTAACGAGAGAGAAAGAGGGGAGTGATAGAGAAAGAGAGGAACGAGAGAGAAAGAGGGGAACGAGAGAGAAAGTGGGGAACGAGAGAGAAAGTGGGGAGTGATAGAGAAAGAGAGGAACGAGAGAGAAAGAGAGGAACGAGAGAGAAAGAGGGGAACGAGAGAGGAAAGGGGTGAACGAGAGAGAAAGTGGGGAATGAGAGAGAAAGAGAGGAACGAGAGAGAAAGAGGGGAACGAGAGAGAAAGAGGGGAACGAGAGAGAAAGAGGGGAGTGATAGAGAATGAGAGGAATGAGAGAGAAAGAGAGGAACGAGAGAGAAAGAGGGGAGTGATAGAGAAAGAGAGGAACGAGAGAGAAAGAGGGGAATGATCGAGAAAGAGGGGAACGAGAGAGAAAAAGGGGAGTGATAGAGAAAGAGAGGAATGAGAGAGAAAGAGGGGAATGAGAGAGAAAGAGAGGAACGAGAGAGAAAGAGGGGAGTGATAGAGAAAGAGGGGAACAAGTGAGAAAGAGGGGAGTGATAGAGAAAGAGGGGAACAAGAGAGAAAGAGGGGAACGAGAGAGAAAGAGGGGAACGAGAGAGAAAGAGGGGAGTCATAGAAAAAGAGAGGAATGAGAGAGAAAGAGGGGAATGAGAGAGAAAGAGAGGAATGAGAGAGGAAAGAGGTGAACGAGAGAGAAAGTGGGGAACGAGAGAGGAAAGGGGTGAACGAGAGAGAAAGTGGGGAATGAGAGAGAAAGAGGGGAGTGATAGAGAAAGAGAGGAACGAGAGAGAAAGAGGGGAGTGATAGAGAAAGAGAGGAACGAGAGAGAAAGAGAGGAACGAGAGAGAAAGAGGGGAGTGATAGAGAAAGAGAGGAACGAGAGAGAAAGAGGGGAGTGATAGAGAAAGAGAGGAATGAGATAGAAAGTGGGGAACGAGAGAGGAAAGGGGTGAACGAGAGAGAAAGTGGGGAATGATAGAGAAAGAGGGGAACGAGAGAGAAAGAGAGGAACGAGAGAGAAAGAGGGGAGTGATAGAGCAAGAGGAATGAGAGAGAAAGAGGGGAACGAGATAGGAAAGGGGTGAACAAGAGAGAAAGTGAGGAACGAGAGAGAAAGAGAGGAATGAGAGAGAGAAAGAGAGGAACGAGAGAGAAAGAGGGGAGTGATAGAGAAAGAGAGGAACGAGAGAGGAAGAGGAATGAGAGAGAAAGAGGGGAACGAGAGAGAAAGAGGGGAGTGATAGACAAAGAGAGGAATGAGATAGAAAGTGGGGAACGAGAGAGGAAAGGGGTGAACGAGAGAGAAAGTGGGGAATGATAGAGAAAGAGGGGAACGAGAGAGAAAGAGAGGAACGAGAGAGAAAGAGGGGAGTGATAGAGCAAGAGGAATGAGAGAGAAAGAGGGGAACGAGATAGGAAAGGGGTGAACGAGAGAGAAAGTGAGGAACGAGAGAGAAAGAGAGGAATGAGAGAGAGAAAGAGAGGAACGAGAGAGAAAGAGGGGAGTGATAGAGAAAGAGAGGAACGAGAGAGGAAGAGGAATGAGAGAGAAAGAGGGGAACGAGAGAGAAAGAGGGGAGTGATAGAGAAAGAGAGGAACGAGAGAGAAAGAGAGGAACGAGAGAGAAAGAGGGGAGTGATAGAGAAAGAGAGGAATGAGAGAGAAAGTGGGGAACGAGAGAGGAAAGGGGTGAACGAGAGAGAAAGTGAGGAACGAGAGAGAAAGAGAGGAACGAGAGAGAAATAGAGGAACGCGAGAGAAAGAGGGGAGTGATTGAGAAAGAGAGGAACGAGAGAGAAAGAGGGGAGTGATAGAGAAAGAGAGATATGAGAGAGAAAGTGGGGAACGAGAGAGGAAAGGGGTGAACGAGAGAGAAAGTGAGGAACGAGAGAGAAAGAGAGGAACGAGAGAGAAAGAGAGGAACGAGAGAGAAAGAGGGGAGTGATAGAGAAAGAGGAACGAGAGAGGAAGAGGAACGAGAGAGAAAGAGAGGAACGAGAGAGAAAGAGAGGAACGAGAGAGAAAGAGGAATGAGAGAGAAAGAGGGGAACGAGAGAGGAAAGGGGTGAACGAGAGAGAAAGAGGGGAGTGATAGAGAAAGAGAGGAACGAGAGAGAAAGAGGGGAACGAGAGAGAAAGTGGGGAATGATAGAGAAAGAGGGGAACGAGAGAGAAAGAGAGGAACGAGACAGAAAGAGGGGAACGAGACAGAAAGAGGGGAATGAGAGAGAAAGAGGGCAACGAGAGAGAAAGAGAGGAACGAGAGAGAAAGAGAAGAGTGATCGAGAAAGAGGGGAACGAGAGAGAAAGAGGGGAAGGAGAGAGAAAGAGGAGAGTGATAGAGAAAGAGAGGAACGAGAGAGAAAGAGGGGAACGAGAGAGAAAGAGAGGAATGAGAGAGAAAGAGAGGAACGAGAGAGAAAGAGAGGAATGAGAGAGAAAGAGAGGAACGAGAGAGAAAGAGGGGAGTGATAGAGAAAGAGGAACGAGAGAGAAAGAGGGGAACGAGAGAGAAAGAGGGGAACGAGAGAGAAAGAGAGGAACGAGAGAGAAAGTGGGGAACGATAGAGAAAGAGAGGAACGAGAGAGAAAGAGGGGAACGAGAGAGAAAGTGGGGAACGAGAGAGAAAGTGGGGAGTGATAGAGAAAGAGAGGAATGAGAGAGAAAGAGAGGAACGAGAGAGAAAGAGGGGAACGAGAGAGGAAAGGGGTGAACGAGAGAGAAAGTGGGGAATGAGAGAGAAAGAGAGGAACGAGAGAGAAAGAGGGGAACGAGAGAGAAAGAGGGGAACGAGAGAGAAAGAGGGGAGTGATAGAGAATGAGAGGAATGAGAGAGAAAGAGAGGAACGAGAGAGAAAGAGGGGAGTGATAGAGAAAGAGAGGAACGAGAGAGAAAGAGGGGAATGATCGAGAAAGAGGGGAACGAGAGAGAAAAAGGGGAGTGATAGAGAAAGAGAGGAATGAGAGAGAAAGAGGGGAATGAGAGAGAAAGAGAGGAACGAGAGAGAAAGAGGGGAGTGATAGAGAAAGAGGGGAACAAGTGAGAAAGAGGGGAGTGATAGAGAAAGAGGGGAACAAGAGAGAAAGAGGGGAACGAGAGAGAAAGAGGGGAACGAGAGAGAAAGAGGGGAGTCATAGAAAAAGAGAGGAATGAGAGAGAAAGAGGGGAATGAGAGAGAAAGAGAGGAATGAGAGAGGAAAGAGGTGAACGAGAGAGAAAGTGGGGAACGAGAGAGGAAAGGGGTGAACGAGAGAGAAAGTGGGGAATGAGAGAGAAAGAGGGGAGTGATAGAGAAAGAGAGGAACGAGAGAGAAAGAGGGGAGTGATAGAGAAAGAGAGGAACGAGAGAGAAAGAGAGGAACGAGAGAGAAAGAGGGGAGTGATAGACAAAGAGAGGAATGAGATAGAAAGTGGGGAACGAGAGAGGAAAGGGGTGAACGAGAGAGAAAGTGGGGAATGATAGAGAAAGAGGGGAACGAGAGAGAAAGAGAGGAACGAGAGAGAAAGAGGGGAGTGATAGAGCAAGAGGAGTGAGAGAGAAAGAGGGGAACGAGATAGGAAAGGGGTGAACGAGAGAGAAAGTGAGGAACGAGAGAGAAAGAGAGGAATGAGAGAGAAAGAGAGGAACGAGAGAGAAAGAGGGGAGTGATAGAGAAAGAGAGGAACGAGAGAGGAAGAGGAATGAGAGAGAAAGAGGGGAACGAGAGAGAAAGAGGGGAGTGATAGAGAAAGAGAGGAACGAGAGAGAAAGAGAGGAACGAGAGAGAAAGAGGGGAGTGATAGAGAAAGAGAGGAATGAGAGAGAAAGTGGGGAACGAGAGAGGAAAGGGGTGAACGAGAGAGAAAGTGAGGAACGAGAGAGAAAGAGAGGAACGAGAGAGAAAGAGAGGAACGAGAGAGATAGAGGGGAGTGATAGAGAAAGAGAGGAACGAGAGAGTAAGAGGGGAGTGATAGAGAAAGAGGAATGAGAGAGAAAGTGGGGAACGAGAGAGGAAAGGGGTGAACGAGAGAGAAAGTGAGGAACGAGAGAGAAAGAGAGGAACGAGAGAGAAAGAGAGGAACGAGAGAGAAAGAGGGGAGTGATAGAGAAAGAGAGGAACGAGAGAGGAAGAGGAACGAGAGAGAAAGAGAGGAACGAGAGAGAAAGAGGGGAGTGATAGAGAAAGAGAGGAACGAGAGAGAAAGAGGAATGAGAGAGAAAGAGGGGAACGAGAGAGGAAAGGGGTGAACGAGAGAGAAAGAGGGGAACGAGAGAGAAAGTGGGGAATGATAGAGAAAGAGGGGAACGAGAGAGAAAGAGAGGAACGAGAGAGAAAGAGAGGAGTGAGAGAGAAAGATAGGAGCGATAGAGAAAGAGAGGAAAGAGAGAGAAAGAGGGGAACGAGAGAGAAAGTGGGGAATGATAGAGAAAGAGGGGAACGAGAGAGAAAGAGAGGAACGAGAGAGAAAGAGAGGAGTGAGAGA
The DNA here is from genome assembly GCF_902713425.1 of Acipenser ruthenus. NCBI lineage: Eukaryota > Metazoa > Chordata > Actinopteri > Acipenseriformes > Acipenseridae > Acipenser > Acipenser ruthenus. Next base: position 5,799,803 of record NC_081236.1, read on the forward strand.
GAAAGAGAGGAACGAGAGAGAAAGAGGGGAGTGATAGAGAAAGAGAGGAACGAGAGAGAAAGAGGGGAATGATCGAGAAAGAGGGGAACGAGAGAGAAAAAGGGGAGTGATAGAGAAAGAGAGGAATGAGAGAGAAAGAGGGGAATGAGAGAGAAAGAGAGGAACGAGAGAGAAAGAGGGGAGTGATAGAGAAAGAGGGGAACAAGTGAGAAAGAGGGGAGTGATAGAGAAAGAGGGGAACAAGAGAGAAAGAGGGGAACGAGAGAGAAAGAGGGGAACGAGAGAGAAAGAGGGGAGTCATAGAAAAAGAGAGGAATGAGAGAGAAAGAGGGGAATGAGAGAGAAAGAGAGGAATGAGAGAGGAAAGAGGTGAACGAGAGAGAAAGTGGGGAACGAGAGAGGAAAGGGGTGAACGAGAGAGAAAGTGGGGAATGAGAGAGAAAGAGGGGAGTGATAGAGAAAGAGAGGAACGAGAGAGAAAGAGGGGAGTGATAGAGAAAGAGAGGAACGAGAGAGAAAGAGAGGAACGAGAGAGAAAGAGGGGAGTGATAGACAAAGAGAGGAATGAGATAGAAAGTGGGGAACGAGAGAGGAAAGGGGTGAACGAGAGAGAAAGTGGGGAATGATAGAGAAAGAGGGGAACGAGAGAGAAAGAGAGGAACGAGAGAGAAAGAGGGGAGTGATAGAGCAAGAGGAGTGAGAGAGAAAGAGGGGAACGAGATAGGAAAGGGGTGAACGAGAGAGAAAGTGAGGAACGAGAGAGAAAGAGAGGAATGAGAGAGAAAGAGAGGAACGAGAGAGAAAGAGGGGAGTGATAGAGAAAGAGAGGAACGAGAGAGGAAGAGGAATGAGAGAGAAAGAGGGGAACGAGAGAGAAAGAGGGGAGTGATAGAGAAAGAGAGGAACGAGAGAGAAAGAGAGGAACGAGAGAGAAAGAGGGGAGTGATAGAGAAAGAGAGGAATGAGAGAGAAAGTGGGGAACGAGAGAGGAAAGGGGTGAACGAGAGAGAAAGTGAGGAACGAGAGAGAAAGAGAGGAACGAGAGAGAAAGAGAGGAACGAGAGAGATAGAGGGGAGTGATAGAGAAAGAGAGGAACGAGAGAGTAAGAGGGGAGTGATAGAGAAAGAGGAATGAGAGAGAAAGTGGGGAACGAGAGAGGAAAGGGGTGAACGAGAGAGAAAGTGAGGAACGAGAGAGAAAGAGAGGAACGAGAGAGAAAGAGAGGAACGAGAGAGAAAGAGGGGAGTGATAGAGAAAGAGAGGAACGAGAGAGGAAGAGGAACGAGAGAGAAAGAGAGGAACGAGAGAGAAAGAGGGGAGTGATAGAGAAAGAGAGGAACGAGAGAGAAAGAGGAATGAGAGAGAAAGAGGGGAACGAGAGAGGAAAGGGGTGAACGAGAGAGAAAGAGGGGAACGAGAGAGAAAGTGGGGAATGATAGAGAAAGAGGGGAACGAGAGAGAAAGAGAGGAACGAGAGAGAAAGAGAGGAGTGAGAGAGAAAGATAGGAGCGATAGAGAAAGAGAGGAAAGAGAGAGAAAGAGGGGAACGAGAGAGAAAGTGGGGAATGATAGAGAAAGAGGGGAACGAGAGAGAAAGAGAGGAACGAGAGAGAAAGAGAGGAGTGAGAGAGAAAGAGGGGAACGAGAGAGAAAGTGGGGAACGATAGAGAAAGAGGGGAACGAGACAGAAAGAGGGGAACGAGACAGAAAGAGGGGAATGAGAGAGAAAGAGGGCAACGAGAGAGAAAGAGAGGAACGAGAGAGAAAGAGGGGAAGGAGAGAGAAAGTGGGGAATGAGAGAGAAAGAGAGTAACGAGAGAGAAAGAGGGGAGTGATAGAGAAAGAGAGGAACGAGAGAGAAAGAGGGGAACGAGAGAGAAAGTGGGGAACGAGAGAGAAAGTGGGGAGTGATAGAGAAAGAGAGGAACGAGAGAGAAAGAGAGGAACGAGAGAGAAAGAGGGGAACGAGAGAGGAAAGGGGTGAACGAGAGAGAAAGTGGGGAATGAGAGAGAGAGGCGAATGAGAGAGAAAGAGAGGAACGAGAGAGAAAAAGGGGAACGAGAGAGAAAGAGGGGAACGAGAGAGAAAGAGGGGAGTGATAGAGAATGAGAGGAATGAGAGAGAAAGAGAGGAACGAGAGAGAAAGAGGGGAGTGATAGAGAAAGAGAGGAACGAGAGAGAAAGAGGGGAATGATCGAGAAAGAGTGGAACGAGAGAGAAAAAGGGGAGTGATAGAGAAAGAGAGGAATGAGAGAGAAAGAGGGGAATGAGAGAGAAAGAGAGGAACGAGAGAGAAAGAGGGGAGTGATAGAGAAAGAGGGGAACAAGTGAGAAAGAGGGGAGTGATAGAGAAAGAGGGGAACAAGAGAGAAAGAGGGGAACGAGAGAGATAGAGGGGAACGAGAGAGAAAGAGGGGAGTCATAGAAAAAGAGAGGAATGAGAGAGAAAGAGGGGAATGAGAGAGAAAGAGAGGAATGAGAGAGGAAAGAGGTGAACGAGAGAGAAAGTGGGGAACGAGAGAGGAAAGGGGTGAACGAGAGAGAAAGTGGGGAATGAGAGAGAAAGAGGGGAGTGATAGAGAAAGAGAGGAACGAGAGAGAAAGAGGGGAGTGATAGAGAAAGAGAGGAACGAGAGAGAAAGAGAGGAACGAGAGAGAAAGAGGGGAGTGATAGACAAAGAGAGGAATGAGATAGAAAGTGGGGAACGAGAGAGGAAAGGGGTGAACGAGAGAGAAAGTGGGGAATGATAGAGAAAGAGGGGAACGAGAGAGAAAGAGAGGAACGAGAGAGAAAGAGGGGAGTGATAGAGCAAGAGGAGTGAGAGAGAAAGAGGGGAACGAGATAGGAAAGGGGTGAACGAGAGAGAAAGTGAGGAACGAGAGAGAAAGAGAGGAATGAGAGAGAGAAAGAGAGGAACGAGAGAGAAAGAGGGGAGTGATAGAAAAAGAGAGGAACGAGAGAGGAAGAGGAATGAGAGAGAAAGAGGGGAACGAGAGAGAAAGAGGGGAGTGATAGAGAAAGAGAGGAACGAGAGAGAAAGAGAGGAACGAGAGAGAAAGAGGGGAGTGATAGAGAAAGAGAGGAATGAGAGAGAAAGTGGGGAACGAGAGAGGAAAGGGGTGAACGAGAGAGAAAGTGAGGAACGAGAGAGAAAGAGAGGAACGAGAGAGAAAGAGGGGAGTGATAGAGAAAGAGAGGAACGAGAGAGTAAGAGGGGAGTGATAGAGAAAGAGGAATGAGAGAGAAAGTGGGGAACGAGAGAGGAAAGGGGTGAACGAGAGAGAAAGTGAGGAACGAGAGAGAAAGAGAGGAACGAGAGAGAAAGAGAGGAACGAGAGAGAAAGAGGGGAGTGATAGAGAAAGAGAGGAACGAGAGAGAAAGAGGGGAGGGATAGAGAAAGAGGGGAACGAGAGAGAAAGAGGGGAAAGAGAGATAAAGAGGGTATCGAGAGAGAAAGAGGGGAACATGAGAGAAAGAGGGGAACGAGAGAGAAAGAGGGGAACGAGAGAGAAAGAGGGGAGTGATAGAGAATGAGAGGAATGAGAGAGAAAGAGAGGAACGAGAGAGAAAGAGGGGAGTGATAGAGAAAGAGAGGAACGAGAGAGAAAGAGGAATGAGAGAGAAAGAGGGGAACGAGAGAGGAAAGGGGTGAACGAGAGAGAAAGAGGGGAGTGATAGAGAAAGAGAGGAAAGAGAGAGAAAGAGGGGAACGAGAGAGAAAGTGGGGAATGATAGAGAAAGAGGGGAACGAGAGAGAAAGAGGGGAGTGATAGAGAAAGAGAGGAATGAGAGAGAAAGTGGGGAACGAGAGAGGAAAGGGGTGAACGAGAGAGAAAGTGAGGAACGAGAGAGAAAGAGAGGAACGAGAGAGAAAGAGGGGAGTGATAGAGAAAGAGAGGAACGAGAGAGTAAGAGGGGAGTGATAGAGAAAGAGGAATGAGAGAGAAAGTGGGGAACGAGAGAGGAAAGGGGTGAACGAGAGAGAAAGTGAGGAACGAGAGAGAAAGAGAGGAACGAGAGAGAAAGAGAGGAACGAGAGAGAAAGAGGGGAGTGATAGAGAAAGAGAGGAACGAGAGAGAAAGAGGGGAGGGATAGAGAAAGAGGGGAACGAGAGAGAAAGAGGGGAAAGAGAGATAAAGAGGGTATCGAGAGAGAAAGAGGGGAACATGAGAGAAAGAGGGGAACGAGAGAGAAAGAGGGGAACGAGAGAGAAAGAGGGGAGTGATAGAGAATGAGAGGAATGAGAGAGAAAGAGAGGAACGAGAGAGAAAGAGGGGAGTGATAGAGAAAGAGAGGAACGAGAGAGAAAGAGGAATGAGAGAGAAAGAGGGGAACGAGAGAGGAAAGGGGTGAACGAGAGAGAAAGAGGGGAGTGATAGAGAAAGAGAGGAAAGAGAGAGAAAGAGGGGAACGAGAGAGAAAGTGGGGAATGATAGAGAAAGAGGGGAACGAGAGAGAAAGAGAGGAACGAGAGAGAAAGAGAGGAGTGAGAGAGAAAGAGGGGAACGAGAGAGAAAGTGGGGAACGATAGAGAAAGAGGGGAACGAGACAGAAAGAGGGGAACAAGACAGAAAGAGGGGAATGAGAGAGAAAGAGGGCAACGAGAGAGAAAGAGAGGAACGAGAGAGAAAGAGAAGAGTGATCGAGAAAGAGGGGAACGAGAGAGAAAGAGGGGAAGGAGAGAGAAAGAGGAAAGTGATAGAGAAAGAGAGGAACGAGAGAGAAAGAGGGGAACGAGAGAGAAAGAGAGGAATGAGAGAGAAAGAGAGGAACGAGAGAGAAAGAGGGGAGTGATAGAGAAAGAGGAATGAGAGAGAAAGAGGGGAACGAGAGAGAAAGAGGGGAACGAGAGAGAAAGAGAGGAACGAGAGAGAAAGTGGGGAACGATAGAGAAAGAGAGGAACGAGAGAGAAAGAGGGGAACGAGAGAGAAAGAGGGGAATTATAGAGAAAGAGGGGAATGAGAGAGAAAGAGAGGAACGAGAGAGAAAGAGAGGAATGAGAGAGAAAGAGATGAACAAGAGAGATAGAGGGGAGTGATAGAGAAAGAGAGGAACGAGAGAGCAAGCGGGGAACGAGAGAGAAAGAGGGGAATTATAGAGAAAGAGGGGAATGAGAGAGAAAGAGAGGAACGAGAGAGAAAGAGAGGAACGAGAGATAAAGAGGGGAATTTTGAGAGAAAGAGGGGAACGAGAGAGAAAGAGGGGAACGAGAGAGAAAGAGACGAATGAGAGAGAGAGGGGAACGAGAGAGAAAGAGGGGAATGAGAGAGAAAGAGAGGAACGAGAGAGAAAGTGGGGAACGAGAGAGGAAAGGGGTGAACGAGAGAGAAAGTGGGGAATGAGAGAGAAAGAGGGGAGTGATAGAGAAAGAGAGGAACGAGAGAGAAAGAGGGGAGTGATAGAGAAAGAGAGGAATGAGATAGAAAGTGGGGAACGAGAGAGGAAAGGGGTGAACGAGAGAGAAAGTGGGGAATGATAGAGAAAGAGGGGAACGAGAGAGAAAGAGAGGAACGAGAGAGAAAGAGGGGAGTGATAGAGCAAGAGGAATGAGAGAGAAAGAGGGGAACGAGATAGGAAAGGGGTGAACGAGAGAGAAAGTGAGGAACGAGAGAGAAAGAGAGGAATGAGAGAGAGAAAGAGAGGAACGAGAGAGAAAGAGGGGAGTGATAGAGAAAGAGAGGAACGAGAGAGGAAGAGGAATGAGAGAGAAAGAGGGGAACGAGAGAGAAATAGGGGAGTGATAGAGAAAGAGAGGAACGAGAGAGAAAGAGAGGAACGAGAGAGAAAGAGGGGAGTGATAGAGAAAGAGAGGAATGAGAGAGAAAGTGGGGAACGAGAGAGGAAAGGGGTGAACGAGAGAGAAAGTGAGGAACGAGAGAGAAAGAGAGGAACGAGAGAGAAAGAGAGGAACGAGAGAGAAAGAGGGGAGTGATAGAGAAAGAGAGGAACGAGAGAGTAAGAGGGGAGTGATAGAGAAAGAGGAATGAGAGAGAAAGTGGGGAACGAGAGAGGAAAGGGGTGAACGAGAGAGAAAGTGAGGAACGAGAGAGAAAGAGAGGAACGAGAGAGAAAGAGAGGAACGAGAGAGAAAGAGGGGAGTGATAGAGAAAGAGAGGAATGATAGAGAAAGTGGGGAACGAGAGAGGAAAGGGGTGAACGAGAGAGAAAGAGAGGAACGAGAGAGAAAGAGAGGAACGAGAGAGAAAGAGAGGAACGAGAGAGAAAGAGGGGAGTGATAGAGAAAGAGAGGAACGAGAGAGGAAGAGGAACGAGAGAGAAAGAGAGGAACGAGAGAGAAAGAGGGGAGTGATAGAGAAAGAGAGGAACGAGAGAGAAAGAGGAATGAGAGAGAAAGAGGGGAACGAGAGAGGAAAGGGGTGAACGAGAGAGAAAGAGGGGAGTGATAGAGAAAGAGAGGAAAGAGAGAGAAAGAGGGGAACGAGAGAGAAAGTGGGGAATGATAGAGAAAGAGGGGAACGAGAGAGAAAGAGAGGAACGAGAGAGAAAGAGAGGAGTGAGAGAGAAAGAGGGGAACGAGAGAGAAAGTGGGGAACGATAGAGAAAGAGGGGAACGAGACAGAAAGAGGGGAACGAGACAGAAAGAGGGGAATGAGAGAGAAAGAGGGCAACGAGAGAGAAAGAGAGGAACGAGAGAGAAAGAGAAGAGTGATCGAGAAAGAGGGGAACGAGAGAGAAAGAGGGGAAGGAGAGAGAAAGAGGAAAGTGATAGAGAAAGAGAGGAACGAGAGAGAAAGAGGGGAACGAGAGAGAAAGAGAGGAATGAGAGAGAAAGAGAGGAACGAGAGAGAAAGAGGGGAGTGATAGAGAAAGAGGAATGAGAGAGAAAGAGGGGAACGAGAGAGAAAGAGGGGAACGAGAGAGAAAGAGAGGAACGAGAGAGAAAGTGGGGAACGATAGAGAAAGAGAGGAACGAGAGAGAAAGAGGGGAACGAGAGAGAAAGAGGGGAATTATAGAGAAAGAGGGGAATGAGAGAGAAAGAGAGGAACGAGAGAGAAAGAGAGGAATGAGAGAGAAAGAGAGGAACAAGAGAGATAGAGGGGAGTGATAGAGAAAGAGAGGAACGAGAGAGCAAGCGGGGAACGAGAGAGAAAGAGGGGAATTATAGAGAAAGAGGGGAATGAGAGAGAAAGAGAGGAACGAGAGAGAAAGAGAGGAACGAGAGATAAAGAGGGGAATTTTGAGAGAAAGAGGGGAACGAGAGAGAAAGAGGGGAACGAGAGAGAAAGAGACGAATGAGAGAGAGAGGGGAACGAGAGAGAAAGAGGGGAATGAGAGAGAAAGAGAGGAACGAGAGAGAAAGTGGGGAACGAGAGAGGAAAGGGGTGAACGAGAGAGAAAGTGGGGAATGAGAGAGAAAGAGGGGAGTGATAGAGAAAGAGAGGAACGAGAGAGAAAGAGGGGAGTGATAGAGAAAGAGAGGAACGAGATAGAAAGTGGGGAACGAGAGAGGAAAGGGGTGAACGAGAGAGAAAGTGGGGAATGATAGAGAAAGAGGGGAACGAGAGAGAAAGAGAGGAACGAGAGAGAAAGAGGGGAGTGATAGAGCAAGAGGAATGAGAGAGAAAGAGGGGAACGAGATAGGAAAGGGGTGAACGAGAGAGAAAGTGAGGAACGAGAGAGAAAGAGAGGAATGAGAGAGAGAAAGAGAGGAACAAGAGAGAAAGAGGGGAGTGATAGAGAAAGAGAGGAACGAGAGAGGAAGAGGAATGAGAGAGAAAGAGGGGAACGAGAGAGAAATAGGGGAGTGATAGAGAAAGAGAGGAACGAGAGAGAAAGAGAGGAACGAGAGAGAAAGAGGGGAGTGATAGAGAAAGAGAGGAATGAGAGAGAAAGTGGGGAACGAGAGAGGAAAGGGGTGAACGAGAGAGAAAGTGAGGAACGAGAGAGAAAGAGAGGAACGAGAGAGAAATAGAGGAACGCGAGAGAAAGAGGGGAGTGATAGAGAAAGAGAGGAACGAGAGAGAAAGATGGGAGTGATAGAGAAAGAGAGATATGAGAGAGAAAGTGGGGAACGAGAGAGGAAAGGGGTGAACGAGAGAGAAAGTGAGGAACGAGAGAGAAAGAGAGGAACGAGAGAGAAAGAGAGGAACGAGAGAGAAAGAGGGGAGTGGAGAAAGAGGAACGAGAGAGGAAGAGGAACTAGAGAGAAAGAGAGGAACGAGAGAGAAAGAGGGGAGTGATAGAGAAAGAGAGGAACGAGAGAGAAAGAGGAATGAGAGAGAAAGAGGGGAACGAGAGAGGAAAGGGGTGAACGAGAGAGAAAGAGGGGAGTGATAGAGAAAGAGAGGAACGAGAGAGAAAGAGGGGAACGAGAGAGAAAGTGGGGAATGATAGAGAAAGAGGGGAACGAGAGAGAAAGAGAGGAACGAGAGAGAAAGAGAGGAGTGAGAGAGAAAGAGGGGAACGAGAGAGAAAGTGGGGTACGATAGAGAAAGAGGGGAACGAGACAGAAAGAGGGGAACGAGACAGAAAGAGGGGAATGAGAGAGAAAGAGGGCAACGAGAGAGAAAGAGAGGAACGAGAGAGAAAGAGAAGAGTGATCGAGAAAGAGGGGAACGAGAGAAAGAGGGGAAGGAGAGAGAAAGAGGAGAGTGATAGAGAAAGAGAGGAACGAGAGAGAAAGAGGGGAACGAGAGAGAAAGAGAGGAATGAGAGAGAAAGAGAGGAACGAGAGAGAAAGAGAGGAATGAGAGAGAAAGAGAGGAACGAGAGAGAAAGAGGGGAGTGATAGAGAAAGAGGAACGAGAGAGAAAGAGGGGAACGAGAGAGAAAGAGGGGAACGAGAGAGAAAGAGAGGAACGAGAGAGAAAGAGGGGAACGAGAGAGAAAGAGGGGAACGAGAGAGAAAGAGAGGAACGAGAGAGAAAGAGGGGAACGAGAGAGAAAGAGGGGAATTATAGAGAAAGAGGGGAATGAGAGAGAAAGAGAGGAACGAGAGAGAAAGAGGAATGAGAGAGAAAGAGAGGAACAAGAGAGAAAGAGGGGAGTGATAGAGAAAGAGAGGAACGAGAGAGAAAGCGGGGAACGATAGAGAAAGAGAGGAACGAGAGAGAAAGAGGGGAACGAGAGAGAAAGAGAGGAACAATAGAGAAAGAGGGGAATGAGAGAGAAAGAGGGGAGTGATAGAGAATTAGAGGAATGGAGAGAAAGAGGGGAACGAGAGAGAAAGTGGGGAATGAGAGAGAAAGAGAGTAACGAGAGAGAAAGAGGGGAGTGATAGAGAAAGAGAGGAACGAGAGAGAAAGAGGGGAGGGATAGAGAAAGAGGGGAACGAGAGAGAAAGAGGGGAAAGAGAGATAAAGAGGGTATCGAGAGAGAAAGAGGGGAACATGAGAGAAAGAGGGGAACGAGAGAGAAAGAGGGGAACGAGAGAGAAAGAGGGGAGTGATAGAGAATGAGAGGAATGAGAGAGAAAGAGAGGAACGAGAGAGAAAGAGGGGAGTGATAGAGAAAGAGAGGAACGAGAGAGAAAGAGGGGAATGATCGAGAAAGAGGGGAACGAGAGAGAAAAAGGGGAGTGATAGAGAAAGAGAGGAATGAGAGAGAAAGAGGGGAATGAGAGAGAAAGAGAGGAACGAGAGAGAAAGAGGGGAGTGATAGAGAAAGAGGGGAACAAGTGAGAAAGAGGGGAGTGATAGAGAAAGAGGGGAACAAGAGAGAAAGAGGGGAACGAGAGAGAAAGAGGGGAACGAGAGAGAAAGAGGGGAGTCATAGAAAAAGAGAGGAATGAGAGAGAAAGAGTGGAATGAGAGAGAAAGAGAGGAATGAGAGAGGAAAGAGGTGAACGAGAGAAAGTGGGGAACGAGAGAGGAAAGGGGTGAACGAGAGAGAAAGTGGGGAATGAGAGAGAAAGAGGGGAGTGATAGAGAAAGAGAGGAACGAGAGAGAAAGAGGGGGGTGATAGAGAAAGAGAGGAACGAGAGAGAAAGAGAGGAACGAGAGAGAAAGAGGGGAGTGATAGACAAAGAGAGGAATGAGATAGAAAGTGGGGAACGAGAGAGGAAAGGGGTGAACGAGAGAGAAAGTGGGGAATGATAGAGAAAGAGGGGAACGAGAGAGAAAGAGAGGTCGAGAGAGAAAGAGGGGAGTGATAGAGCAAGAGGAGTGAGAGAGAAAGAGGGGAACGAGATAGGAAAGGGGTGAACGAGAGAGAAAGTGAGGAACGAGAGAGAAAGAGAGGAATGAGAGAGAGAAAGAGAGGAACGAGAGAGAAAGAGGGGAGTGATAGAGAAAGAGAGGAACGAGAGAGGAAGAGGAATGAGAGAGAAAGAGGGGAACGAGAGAGAAAGAGGGGAGTGATAGAGAAAGAGAGGAACGAGAGAGAAAGAGAGGAACGAGAGAGAAAGAGGGGAGTGATAGAGAAAGAGAGGAATGAGAGAGAAAGTGGGGAACGAGAGAGGAAAGGGGTGAACGAGAGAGAAAGTGAGGAACGAGAGAGAAAGAGATGAACGAGAGAGGAAGAGAGGAACGAGAGAGATAGAGGGGAGTGATAGAGAAAGAGAGGAACGAGAGAGTAAGAGGGGAGTGATAGAGAAAGAGGAATGAGAGAGATAGTGGGGAACGAGAGAGGAAAGGGGTGAACGAGAGAGAAAGTGAGGAACGAGAGAGAAAGAGAGGAACGAGAGAGAAAGAGAGGAACGAGAGAGAAAGAGGGGAGTGATAGAGAAAGAGAGGAACGAGAGAGGAAGAGGAACGAGAGAGAAAGAGAGGAACGAGAGAGAAAGAGGGGAGTGATAGAGAAAGAGAGGAACGAGAGAGAAAGAGGAATGAGAGAGAAAGAGGGGAACGAGAGAGGAAAGGGGTGAACGAGAGAGAAAGAGGGGAGTGATAGAGAAAGAGAGGAAAGAGAGAGAAAGAGGGGAACAAGAGAGAAAGTGGGGAATGATAGAGAAAGAGGGGAACGAGAGAGATAGAGAGGAACGAGAGAGAAAGAGAGGAACGAGAGAGAAAGAGAGGAGTGAGAGAGAAAGAGGGGAACGAGAGAGAAAGTGGGGAACGATAGAGAAAGAGGGGAACGAGACAGAAAGAGGGGAACGAGACAGAAAGAGGGGAATGAGAGAGAAAGAGGGCAACGAGAGAGAAAGAGAGGAACGAGAGAGAAAGAGGGGAAGGAGAGAGAAAGTGGGGAATGAGAGAGAAAGAGAGTAACGAGAGAGAAAGAGGGGAGTGATAGAGAAAGAGAGGAACGAGAGAGAAAGAGGGGAACGAGAGAGAAAGTGGGGAACGAGAGAGAAAGTGGGGAGTGATAGAGAAAGAGAGGAACGAGAGAGAAAGAGAGGAACGAGAGAGAAAGAGGGGAACGAGAGAGGAAAGGGGTGAACGAGAGAGAAAGTGGGGAATGAGAGAGAAAGAGGTGAATGAGAGAGAAAGAGAGGAACGAGAGAGAAAGAGGGGAACGAGAGAGAAAGAGGGGAACGAGAGAGAAAGAGGGGAGTGATAGAGAATGAGAGGAATGAGAGAGAAAGAGAGGAACGAGAGAGAAAGAGGGGAGTGATAGAGAAAGAGAGGAACGAGAGAGAAAGAGGGGAATGATCGAGAAAGAGTGGAACGAGAGAGAAAAAGGGGAGTGATAGAGAAAGAGAGGAATGAGAGAGAAAGAGGGGAATGAGAGAGAAAGAGAGGAACGAGAGAGTAAGAGGGGAGTGATAGAGAAAGAGGAAAGAGAGAGATAGTGGGGAACGAGAGAGGAAAGGGGTGAACGAGAGAGAAAGTGAGGAACGAGAGAGAAAGAGAGGAACGAGAGAGAAAGAGAGGAACGAGAGAGAAAGAGGGGAGTGATAGAGAAAGAGAGGAACGAGAGAGGAAGAGGAACGAGAGAGAAAGAGAGGAACGAGAGAGAAAGAGGGGAGTGATAGAGAAAGAGAGGAACGAGAGAGAAAGAGGAATGAGAGAGAAAGAGGGGAACGAGAGAGGAAAGGGGTGAACGAGAGAGAAAGAGGGGAGTGATAGAGAAAGAGAGGAAAGAGAGAGAAAGAGGGGAACAAGAGAGAAAGTGGGGAATGATAGAGAAAGAGGGGAACGAGAGAGATAGAGAGGAACGAGAGAGAAAGAGAGGAACGAGAGAGAAAGAGAGGAGTGAGAGAGAAAGAGGGGAACGAGAGAGAAAGTGGGGAACGATAGAGAAAGAGGGGAACGAGACAGAAAGAGGGGAACGAGACAGAAAGAGGGGAATGAGAGAGAAAGAGGGCAACGAGAGAGAAAGAGAGGAACGAGAGAGAAAGAGGGGAAGGAGAGAGAAAGTGGGGAATGAGAGAGAAAGAGAGTAACGAGAGAGAAAGAGGGGAGTGATAGAGAAAGAGAGGAACGAGAGAGAAAGAGGGGAACGAGAGAGAAAGTGGGGAACGAGAGAGAAAGTGGGGAGTGATAGAGAAAGAGAGGAACGAGAGAGAAAGAGAGGAACGAGAGAGAAAGAGGGGAACGAGAGAGGAAAGGGGTGAACGAGAGAGAAAGTGGGGAATGAGAGAGAAAGAGGCGAATGAGAGAGAAAGAGAGGAACGAGAGAGAAAGAGGGGAACGAGAGAGAAAGAGGGGAACGAGAGAGAAAGAGGGGAGTGATAGAGAATGAGAGGAATGAGAGAGAAAGAGAGGAACGAGAGAGAAAGAGGGGAGTGATAGAGAAAGAGAGGAACGAGAGAGAAAGAGGGGAATGATCGAGAAAGAGTGGAACGAGAGAGAAAAAGGGGAGTGATAGAGAAAGAGAGGAATGAGAGAGAAAGAGGGGAATGAGAGAGAAAGAGAGGAACGAGAGAGAAAGAGGGGAGTGATAGAGAAAGAGGGGAACAAGTGAGAAAGAGGGGAGTGATAGAGAAAGAGGGGAACAAGAGAGAAAGAGGGGAACGAGAGAGAAAGAGGGGAACGAGAGAGAAAGAGGGGAGTCATAGAAAAAGAGAGGAATGAGAGAGAAAGAGGGGAATGAGAGAGAAAGAGAGGAATGAGAGAGAAAGAGAGGAACGAGAGAGAAAGAGGGGAGTGATAGACAAAGAGAGGAATGAGATAGAAAGTGGGGAACGAGAGAGGAAAGGGGTGAACGAGAGAGAAAGTGGGGAATGATAGAGAAAGAGGGGAACGAGAGAGAAAGAGAGGAACGAGAGAGAAAGAGGGGAATGAGAGAGAGAAAGAGAGGAACGAGAGAGAAAGAGGGGAGTGATAGAAAAAGAGAGGAACGAGAGAGGAAGAGGAATGAGAGAGAAAGAGGGGAACGAGAGAGAAAGAGGGGAGTGATAGAGAAAGAGAGGAACGAGAGAGAAAGAGAGGAACGAGAGAGAAAGAGGGGAGTGATAGAGAAAGAGAGGAATGATAGAGAAAGTGGGGAGTGATAGAGAAAGAGAGGAACGAGAGAGAAAGAGAGGAACGAGAGAGAAAGAGGGGAGTGATAGACAAAGAGAGGAATGAGATAGAAAGTGGGGAACGAGAGAGGAAAGGGGTGAACGAGAGAGAAAGTGGGGAATGATAGAGAAAGAGGGGAACGAGAGAGAAAGAGAGGAACGAGAGAGAAAGAGGGGAGTGATAGAGCAAGAGGAGTGAGAGAGAAAGAGGGGAACGAGATAGGAAAGGGGTGAACGAGAGAGAAAGTGAGGAACGAGAGAGAAAGAGAGGAATGAGAGAGAGAAAGAGAGGAACGAGAGAGAAAGAGGGGAGTGATAGAAAAAGAGAGGAACGAGAGAGGAAGAGGAATGAGAGAGAAAGAGGGGAACGAGAGAGAAAGAGGGGAGTGATAGAGAAAGAGAGGAATGATAGAGAAAGTGGGGAGTGATAGAGAAAGAGAGGAACGAGAGAGAAAGAGAGGAACGAGAGAGAAAGAGGGGAGTGATAGACAAAGAGAGGAATGAGATAGAAAGTGGGGAACGAGAGAGGAAAGGGGTGAACGAGAGAGAAAGTGGGGAATGATAGAGAAAGAGGGGAACGAGAGAGAAAGAGAGGAACGAGAGAGAAAGAGGGGAGTGATAGAGCAAGAGGAGTGAGAGAGAAAGAGGGGAACGAGATAGGAAAGGGGTGAACGAGAGAGAAAGTGAGGAACGAGAGAGAAAGAGAGGAATGAGAGAGAGAAAGAGAGGAACGAGAGAGAAAGAGGGGAGTGATAGAAAAAGAGAGGAACGAGAGAGGAAGAGGAATGAGAGAGAAAGAGGGGAACGAGAGAGAAAGAGGGGAGTGATAGAGAAAGAGAGGAACGAGAGAGAAAGAGAGGAACGAGAGAGAAAGAGGGGAGTGATAGAGAAAGAGAGGAATGATAGAGAAAGTGGGGAACGAGAGAGGAAAGGGGTGAACGAGAGAGAAAGAGAGGAACGAGAGAGAAAGAGAGGAACGAGAGAGAAAGAGAGGAACGAGAGAGAAAGAGGGGAGTGATAGAGAAAGAGAGGAACGAGAGAGTAAGAGGGGAGTGATAGAGAAAGAGGAATGAGAGAGAAAGTGGGGAACGAGAGAGGAAAGGGGTGAACGAGAGAGAAAGTGAGGAACGAGAGAGAAAGAGAGGAACGAGAGAAGAAGAGGAACGAGAGAGAAAGAGAGGAACGAGAGAGAAAGAGGGGAGTGATAGAGAAAGAGAGGAACGAGAGAGAAAGAGGAATGAGAGAGAAAGAGGGGAACGAGAGAGGAAAGGGGTGAACGAGAGAGAAAGAGGGGAGTGATAGAGAAAGAGAGGAAAGAGAGAGAAAGAGGGGAACGAGAGAGAAAGTGGGGAATGATAGAGAAAGAGGGGAACGAGAGAGAAAGAGAGGAATGAGAGAGAGAAAGAGAGGAACGAGAGAGAAAGAGGGGAGTGATAGAGAAAGAGAGGAACGAGAGAGGAAGAGGAATGAGAGAGAAAGAGGGGAACGAGAGAGAAAGAGGGGAGTGATAGAGAAAGAGAGGAACGAGAGAGAAAGAGAGGAACGAGAGAGAAAGAGGGGAGTGATAGAGAAAGAGAGGAATGAGAGAGAAAGTGGGGAACGAGAGAGGAAAGGGGTGAACGAGAGAGAAAGTGAGGAACGAGAGAGAAAGAGAGGAACGAGAGAGAAATAGAGGAACGCGAGAGAAAGAGGGGAGTGATAGAGAAAGAGAGGAACGAGAGAGAAAGAGGGGAGTGATAGAGAAAGAGAGATATGAGAGAGAAAGTGGGGAACGAGAGAGGAAAGGGGTGAACGAGAGAGAAAGTGAGGAACGAGAGAGAAAGAGAGGAACGAGAGAGAAAGAGAGGAACGAGAGAGAAAGAGGGGAGTGATAGAGAAAGAGGAACGAGAGAGGAAGAGGAACGAGAGAGAAAGAGAGGAACGAGAGAGAAAGAGAGGAACGAGAGAGAAAGAGGAATGAGAGAGAAAGAGAGGAACGAGAGAGAAAGAGGGGAACGAGAGAGAAAGTGGGGAATGATAGAGAAAGAGGGGAACGAGAGAGAAAGAGAGGAACGAGAGAGAAAGAGAGGAGTGAGAGAGAAAGAGGGGAACGAGAGAGAAAGTGGGGAACGATAGAGAAAGAGGGGAACGAGACAGAAAGAGGGGAACGAGACAGAAAGAGGGGAATGAGAGAGAAAGAGGGGAGTGATAGAGAAAGAGAGGAACGAGAGAGAAAGAGGAATGAGAGAGAAAGAGGGGAACGAGAGAGGAAAGGGGTGAACGAGAGAGAAAGAGGGGAGTGATAGAGAAAGAGAGGAAAGAGAGAGAAAGAGGGGAACGAGAGAGAAAGTGGGGAATGATAGAGAAAGAGGGGAACGAGAGAGAAAGAGAGGAATGAGAGAGAGAAAGAGAGGAACGAGAGAGAAAGAGGGGAGTGATAGAGAAAGAGAGGAACGAGAGAGGAAGAGGAATGAGAGAGAAAGAGGGGAACGAGAGAGAAAGAGGGGAGTGATAGAGAAAGAGAGGAACGAGAGAGAAAGAGAGGAACGAGAGAGATAGAGGGGAGTGATAGAGAAAGAGAGGAATGAGAGAGAAAGTGGGGAACGAGAGAGGAAAGGGGTGAACGAGAGAGAAAGTGAGGAACGAGAGAGAAAGAGAGGAACGAGAGAGAAATAGAGGAACGCGAGAGAAAGAGGGGAGTGATAGAGAAAGAGAGGAACGAGAGAGAAAGAGGGGAGTGATAGAGAAAGAGAGATATGAGAGAGAAAGTGGGGAACGAGAGAGGAAAGGGGTGAACGAGAGAGAAAGTGAGGAACGAGAGAGAAAGAGAGGAACGAGAGAGAAAGAGAGGAACGAGAGAGAAAGAGGGGAGTGATAGAGAAAGAGGAACGAGAGAGGAAGAGGAACGAGAGAGAAAGAGAGGAACGAGAGAGAAAGAGAGGAACGAGAGAGAAAGAGGAATGAGAGAGAAAGAGGGGAACGAGAGAGGAAAGGGGTGAACGAGAGAGAAAGAGGGGAGTGATAGAGAAAGAGAGGAACGAGAGAGAAAGAGGGGAACGAGAGAGAAAGTGGGGAATGATAGAGAAAGAGGGGAACGAGAGAGAAAGAGAGGAACGAGAGAGAAAGAGAGGAGTGAGAGAGAAAGAGGGGAACGAGAGAGAAAGTGGGGAACGATAGAGAAAGAGGGGAACGAGACAGAAAGAGGGGAACGAGACAGAAAGAGGGGAATGAGAGAGAAAGAGGGCAACGAGAGAGAAAGAGAGGAACGAGAGAGAAAGAGAAGAGTGATCGAGAAAGAGGGGAACGAGAGAGAAAGAGGGGAAGGAGAGAGAAAGAGGAAAGTGATAGAGAAAGAGAGGAACGAGAGAGAAAGAGGGGAACGAGAGAGAAAGAGAGGAATGAGAGAGAAAGAGAGGAACGAGAGAGAAAGAGGGGAGTGATAGAGAAAGAGGAATGAGAGAGAAAGAGGGGAACGAGAGAGAAAGAGGGGAACGAGAGAGAAAGAGAGGAACGAGAGAGAATGTGGGGAACGATAGAGAAAGAGAGGAACGAGAGAGAAAGAGGGGAACGAGAGAGAAAGAGGGGAATTATAGAGAAAGAGGGGAATGAGAGAGAAAGAGAGGAACGAGAGAGAAAGAGAGGAATGAGAGAGAAAGAGAGGAACAAGAGAGATAGAGGGGAGTGATAGAGAAAGAGAGGAACGAGAGAGCAAGCGGGGAACGAGAGAGAAAGAGGGGAATTATATAGAAAGAGGGGAATGAGAGAGAAAGAGAGGAATGAGAGAGAAAGAGAGGAACGAGAGAGAAAGAGGGGAATTTTGAGAGAAAGAGGGGAACGAGAGAGAAAGAGGGGAACGAGAGAGAAAGAGACGAATGAGAGAGAGAGGGGAACGAGAGAGAAAGAGGGGAATGAGAGAGAAAGAGAGGAACGAGAGAGCAAGAGGGGAATGAGAGAGAAAGAGAAGAGTGATAAAGAGGGGAACGAGAGAGAAAGAGGAGAGTGATAGAGAAAGAGGGGAAGGAGAGAGAAAGAGGAGAGTGATAAAGAGGGGAACGAGAGAGAAAGTGGAGAGTGATAGAGAAAGAGAGGAATGAGAGAGAAAGAGGGGAATGAGAGAACAAGAGGGGAACGAGAGAGAAAGAGAAGAGTGATAAAGAGGGGAACGAGAGAGAAAGAGGAGAGTGATAGAGAAAGAGGGGAAGGAGAGAGAAAGAGGAGAGTGATAAAGAGGGGAACGAGAGAGAAAGTGGAGAGTGATAGAGAAAGAGAGGAATGAGAGAGAAAGAGGGGAATGAGAGAACAAGAGGGGAACGAGAGAGAAAGAGAAGAGTGATAAAGAGGGGAACGAGAGAGAAAGTGGAGAGTGATAGAGAAAGAGGGGAACGAGAAAGAAAGAGGAGAGTGATAGAGAAAGAGGGGAACAAGAGAGAAAGAGGAGAGTGATAGAGAAAGATGGGAACGAGAGGGAAAGAGAAGAGTGATAAAGAGGGGAACGAGAGAGAATGATTTAGATTCTGGTATAGTAAGCAAACTTGTTAAATTTGTAGACGACACAAAAATAGGAGGAGAGGCAAACACTGTTGCAGCAGCAAAGGTCATTCAAAATGATCTCGACAGCATTCAGAACTGGGCAGACACATGGCAAATGACATTTAATAGAGGAAAGTGGAAGGTGCTGCACGCAGGCAATACATTTCTCCCCCCTTCCTTTCTATATTGGTTAATTGTGGGCTCTAGTTTTTTATTTAACATCGCTGAGTCCCTTGTCCCTGTGGATTGCAACCACAATGTAGAAACATCTAGAGAATGGATGGGAATGGGCAATAAACATCACTGCTGTTTCTCTTAAAGCGTGTTTATTTATTTCTAATACTGGACCCTGTCTTAATACTGTATTACATTCTGAATATGAATACAGCTGAGTTATTAATTGTAGGTAATACTTAGAATACCAGATACACATTTAGCATTAAAAAGCAATCCATGTGATTTCTTTACCAGTCGTTCATTATTTTGTGTATCAGCCTCCACACAAAGCCGAGCGCAGTGCGGTATACTGTAATGATGCTGCAGTCAGTGTGCCCGGACTGCACCTGAACCATCTTAAAAACACGAAGCCTCCAATAAACTCATTTGTGAAAGTTAGTAAAGAATGGCGCTATATAATCTAAGGAAGCTGAATGTGAACTCCTAGCTGGAGCAACGAGAGAGGGAGAGAGGGGGCGGGGCAGAGAAGGAGGCGGAGACGCTGCTAGGCAACCGGCTCCTGAACATTCCACTCCGCTGAGCAGAGACCGTTAGGATTTAAAAATGCCAAAGTTCCGAGCGCCGTTAGTA
>NC_081236.1:5848471-5915971 GCF_902713425.1 Acipenser ruthenus
TATAATAGAAGTCAGGCTTATTGGTCTGTAGTTACCTGGTTCGGTTTTGTCTCCCTTTTTGTGGATCGGTATTACGTTTGCTATTTTCCAGTCTGTCGGTACAACCCCTGTGTCAAGAGACTGTTGCATGATCTTGGTTAGCGGTTTGTAAATAACTTCTTTCATTTCTTTGAGTACTATTGAGAGGATCTCATCCAGCCCAGGGGATTTGTTTATTTTAAGAGCTCCTAGTCCCTTTAACACTTCTGCCTCTGTTATGCTAAAGTTATTTAAAACTGGATAGGAACAGGTCGACATGTGGGGCATGTTGTCCGTGTCCTCCTTTATAAAAACCTGTGAAAAGTAATCATTTAATATATTTGCTATTTTTTTTTCTTCATCTATGATTTTGCCATTTGTGTCTCTTAGACATTTAACCTCCTCTTTGAATGTTCTCTTGCTGTTATAATATTGGAAAAACATTTTGGAATTGGTTTTAGCCCCCTCAGCAATATTGATTTCTGTCTCTCTCTTGGCCTTTCTAACTTCCTTTTTGACTTGTGTTTGCAGTTCCAAGTACTCTTTCTGTGTGCTTTGTTTTTGGTCCCTTTTAAACGCTCTGTAAAGTGCCTTTTTTCGCTGAATATTTTTTTTAATTGATCTATTAAACCGTTTTGGCCATTTTGTTTTAGATTTAGATTTGTCTACTTTTGGGATGTAATTGTTTTGCGCCTCTAGTACTACATTTTTAAAAAACAGCCATCCTTTTTCTGTGGATGTTTTCTCTATTTTACTCCAATCTACTTCTATTAGTCTCTGTTTCATACCTTCATAGTTTGCTTTTCTAAAATTGTAAACCTTAGCTTTAGTCATTACTTTTGGGGTTTTAAAAAATATTTCA
The DNA here is from genome assembly GCF_902713425.1 of Acipenser ruthenus. Taxonomy (NCBI): domain Eukaryota; kingdom Metazoa; phylum Chordata; class Actinopteri; order Acipenseriformes; family Acipenseridae; genus Acipenser; species Acipenser ruthenus. Next base: position 5,849,352 of record NC_081236.1, read on the forward strand.
AATGAGACCATGTTGTGGTCTGAGTTTGCCAATGGCTCTCTGACCTCTGTTTTAGTTATTCTGTCTTCATTATTTGAAAAGACTAAGTCAAGGCATGCCTCCCCTCTAGTCGGTGCCTTGACAAATTGCGTTAGGAAGCAGTCATTTGTCATTTCCACCATTTCAATTTCGTCTGTTGTGCTCCCCACCGGGTTCTCCCATTTTATACAGGGGAAGTTGAAATCCCCCATTAGTATGGCTTCTCCTTTTCTACACGCATTTCGAATGTCATTGTACAACAGATTATTTTGCTCAGCATCTGAATTTGGCGGTCTATAGCATGCTCCTATTATTATGCCCTTTGAATTTGTGTCCATTATTCTGACCCATATTGATTCTGCATTGTTTTCTTTGTCCTGATTTAACACCTGGGCTTCAGGACTATTTCTTATGTATAGTGCTACCCCTCCGCCTCTTCTGTCCTGCCTGTCTTTCCTATACAGTGTGTACCCACTAATATTATATTCGTCTCCATCACTCTCAGACAACCAAGTTTCTGTAACACCTATCACATCGTAGTTACTTGTTAGTGCAGTAGCTTCAAGTTCTAACATTTTGTTTCTGAGACTTCTAGCATTAAGATAAATACATTTAATAGTGGTCTTACCTGAGTTGTTGCCCTTGTTTTGATGTGGTCTCCCTTCTGTTTTTTTGTTTTCTCCCCCCTTCCTTTCTAGTTTAAATGCTTCTGGACCTCCTGCTTTGTGGATGAGGAAAAAAAGCTACAAGAGATAGTTGTCTACAATTATTTCAGCATTTATTTTGCAAAACTAAAAATACCCTTTGATGCTATGATAGTATTATGTACAAGATACTAGCAATTTCAATATGATAATGCAGAACCTAATTCTAGAAAAGTCTAGAAAATGCTGGAATGTAGGTGAACATTCTTAGAGAGTATAAAAGGGTTAGGCATAGGATGACTGCTGTCATTACCAATAAGTAAATATCTGAAAAAGTAAAGAGCTATCTGAAGACCTTAGGCAGAAAATTATTAATGGATTGTCATAAAGCTGGAGAAGAATACAAGAAGATTTCCAAGCATTTGAATATCTCAATTTCAACTATTATTTCTATTATCAAGAAGTGCAAGTTTCATGGTACTGTCACAATGCTCCCTCTGTGTAACACCCCCCAAAACACCCTGATGGTCTAACCCTGGGATAAACCCCCTCGGCTAGCACTATAATTAAATTGACTATTTTAAATGACCAATTAAGTAGAGTTAAAGACTACACCAATTTGGAGCTAATATAACTCCAAATAAATAACAGGTTCTTTAAAAATCAAGAAAGCTCAGTGTGTAAAGTGAGGACAACAAGGAATAAAAACAACAAGGATTTTATTCAGACAGAATGTTCCAGCTTTTACCTATAGCAGCGGAATCGATAGCAGCAACCTTTAACTAGAACAGCAGGTTTAACCAAGAGTGATCCCACCAGACCCCAAGTCTCAGGATACTTTAAACTAGGTAACGTCACACCAACACTTCTAAGAAAAAGAATGATTTTCACATCACAATTCCAAAAGTAAAATCTTAAACACTTAAATAACACTTTAAAAACTAGTAATAGACAGTGACTTTCATATAAAAAGAACGACAAAAAGCTTCATGCAACCTAAAAATGCCTAATGACTCCAATAGCCGCTATTGTAGTTAATACACATGTTGATAAAGTGCCAGAGTGCAATCGAGAGTTAACAGGCCGCTTGTAAATATGTATTGTAAACACAGTTACAGCTGGAATAATCAGGACAAAGACGCTACTCTAAAAGTCTAAAACCACCACTAACACAGGAAAGGAATTCTTATACAGAGCTATTACAACGAAATTCACACGATGGTAATTACAAACTCAGGATACTGGCAGTGCACATTCTCTTTTGTAATCAAACCCATACAATTGCTACCGAAGTCTGAGAGCACGAGGGATACTTCATTGAAACCACTCTAATATAGAGCGACCAAACTATTCAATATGAACAGTAGTAGTTTACCATTAACTTCTAGTGCTTCAGCCAATTCACAGCGCCTCAGTATTACACTTCAAAAGTTAGAATCCCAAACAGTAGTTCCCCGGCCCGTTACATCTGTCTGGAAGAAAGAAGGTTCTTTCACCAAGAACACGTAGAAGAATTGTGAGGAAGGTTAATAACAATCCGAGATTGACTGCCAAAGATATTCAAAGTGATTTGGCTGCAAGTGGGACTGGGGTTTTCATTTCAACCACAGGTCGAGTATTGCATGGTGAAGGTCTCAATGGTCACAGGCCAAGGAAAAAGAAACTCAGGAAAACATCACAAGGACAATCGCTTAATGTTTGTAGAACTGCATTTGAATGATGAATATGAGTTCTGGTCAAAAGTTTTGTGGAGTGATGAAACAAAAAAAATCAAGCTATTTGGTCACGCTGATAATCCTTACGTTTGGAGAAAGTCTGATGAGGCGTACAAAGAAAAGAACACCATACCTACTGTCAAGCATGGAGGTGGTAATATCCTTCTACGGGGCTGTTTTCCCTCTAATGGCACAGGAAATTTAGTTCCAGTACATGGTAAAATGGATTCCATAGCATACCAAAGGATACTGGCCAATCATCTGAAACCCTCTGCTACAGAACTTGGTTTAAAGCTCAACTGGACGTTTCAACATAACAATGACCTGAGGCACACATCAAAATCTACTTCAGAACGGTTAAAGAAGAATAAAATCAAGGTTTTGCAATGGCCCGGTCAAAGTCCTGATCTAAATCCAATTGAGAATCTTTGGTATGAGTTGAAGAAGGCTGTGCACAAGAGAAGTCCTCGGAATTTGAATGAGCTGGAACAATTTTGCAGAATGGTCAAAAATCACTAAAGAATCATGCCAAAAGTGTATTGACAAATATCCTAATATTCTAAAAGAGGTTGTTAAGGCCGTAGTCAGCTGTGAGGCACCCGAGGACGGGGTTCGGTTAAAATCATACTAATAATTATTTATTTATGTCTTTTGCATGTTGCTATGGCGTGAATAAAAACACATTTCATCCCTCGTTGTGTGTGCACATTAATTCCCAAGTCTCGCTGATATCTCTGGGCTCTTCAAAATCGTTACTGTCATTGCAGACTACAGTGACACGACTCCATTTTTATTAAAAACTGATACGAGATGATTAACTAAGACTTCTCTCTACTCCAGCGAATAACCTGAACGTGCAGAAGGAAGGCGGTGGAATAAAATGAATTGCTCTGCATTTTAAGTAGTCCTCTTATAATGCAAACACATAATTAATCATCACAGTTTTTAATATTTTTTTTATAGGGCTGCGGTTTGCAAACTAACATTAATAGAAGTGCTGAATACAAAAATAGCAGCAAAAACATCCAGAGTATAAAACGCAGTGAATGAACACTGTATTGTGATTAGCACTGAACACTGTCACTGTATCCTCTAACTTCTCTGCCTCTGACAGCTTGTTAGTTAGCTTCTCCACCACATCTTTCACCTCAGTGTTGGATTTTAATAGTACTTCTAGTGCTGTTTTGATGCTGCGTAGCTCCTCCTTCACTGACTCGCCGTTAATAGTTACTGAAGTTGCTGCGGCTGTACTCTGCCTAGAAGCCGGAGGCGAGGTTTTGTTTTCTTTATTTGATGTTTTTCTTCTGTTGTTGTTTCTGCTGTTTTCCTGACATCTTGTAGATTCTTTGTTTTGTTAGAAATTAAAAACATGACATCATTTATTATAATATATAACAGTTTCACCTCAGAGCTCCCTACTTCTGCTGCCTCCCACCTCTGTGCATCACGTGACTCTTCCAAGCCCTGTCACTGTTACACCAGATTCAGGCTTCCACTCCTTTCATTGGACAACGCGTGTGCACGTACTGTTAAAAGGGACGTGTGATGAGACTTTGAAGATTAATATAGAAATGATGGGCTCAGCTAATACTAGCTGTTGGAAAACATGGAACTTGAACGTTTTAATGCAATGTAAGATATATGTCTTCTTTTTCAGGCTCGTACACTTTGTTGGTCTTTTGACTCATAAGAGACGGGATTCTAAGAATGCATTGAAATTCCAATGACAGAGACCAACTCTGAAACAAACACAATCCCATCTTGCTGGAGGGCCATTAGGAAAACTCTGCGCTGAAACATCTCAAAGATAAATTAATGAATAAACACAAAGGGACACACACACATGGCAGAAACCAGTTTATTTTGCTACATGAAATTAGAATTGGCTCTGGATCGTAACACATTCCATTGCTGGTGCGAACAAGTTGTGTTTTACAAATACAAGGGACAATGGATTATAACCTTTCCCCCACCTGGGAACAGGAGACCAGTTTTAGGGCAGAGGTCAACGCAGATCTTCCAAAAACCAGATAGTGTTGTTATCTTGAATAAAACAAAGAACAGCCATTTGATGCCACAGAGATCAAGAGATTGGTTCACGGACCCCCAGGGCACAGCCATAAGGTCTGCGGTGACACTGATTAACATACACCTTTTAGCTGGAGGGGAGGACAGGGGGGTGTGCTCAGGAATGGATCCTCATGTGTATAAAATGCAACATGTAACTTTAAACCATGAAGAAATCACTGTGCTTGGTGTAAGGCCTTCCCACAGGTACAGAATAAACTAAGATGGACAAACCATGTAATTAAAAATGCCTCTGTAGTCTTTTGACTTCAGACTTCAGAAGGTGTGTGATTTCTCTGACCTCAGAAGACTGCACTGCCATGGATGGGACTCTGCAAGCTGCAAACAGGCTGTGTGATGCTGCGGGCTGCGAGCTGCTGTGTGTATTTATCAGAACAGAACACATGGCAAACCCACAGCCTGCTGTAACGCTCATCCATAACTACTTACATCTGTTAGAGGGAAAGACAATTGTCACAGCACTTTTCTTTCCCTACCCTTTTGTTTTTATTACTTCACTAGCATTACCGGAAAACGAAAAAAAGAACTAAAAAAATCAGTGATTTTTTCATTTGTCCTGCTGCCTTTAAACCAGTGGTTTTTAACCCTTTCATCTCAAGTACCAGTGTTTCCAGCAGGGACCAGTGGCATAGCCAGGAATTTGTTTAGGATGGGTAATAATTTATAAAAATGTTTCTGTCAGTAAAAATTAACTACACTCCAAACTTGCAATGAACTTGAAATCTCCCTATTGAGAACCGTGCTGTTTCGCCTCACAATCACATTTAGAATCACTACCGCAGTTATCAAACATACAAATTAAATAACAGAAAGAATAAACTACCTTACCTGCTGTTTAGATCCCCAAGTTCATCCTCCTGTTTTTCATTGCAAACTTGTCTCAGCTTTACAGCAGGCGTTTAAAGCATGATTCGCATGGGTCTATAAACCAGGTGTCCTCGGAGTTGATCAAAAGCAGAGGACGTCGACCCAGACAGCAATTTTTAGTTGGGCCAACATTGAGCTTACATCCAGAGTTTACGTTGCCAACTGATGGCAGGCCCAAGATCATTTTGCTCACTGGGACAACGTTGGTACAACATTGGCATTTAGTCGTTATCATCAGATGGGACAACGTTGTGCCGACATTATATTCAGTGCTATAGGTCGGGCCAATGATGGAAAATTGCAACGTAAAGAATATAGGAACTTCAAACATAGTTTACTAACCCTTCTCTGAGTAATTTACCAACATAGGAAAACAGTGTCTAAATTACTCAGTGACCCAAACCCTTCTCTGAGTAATTTACCAACATAGGAAAACAGTGTCTAAATTACTCAGTGACCCAAACCCTTCTCTGAGTAATTTACCAACATAGGAAAACAGTGTCTAAATTACTCAGTGACCCAAACCCTTCTCTGAGTAATTTACCAACATAGGAAAACAGTGTCTAAATTACTCAGTGACCCAAACCCTTCTCTGAGTAATTTACCAACATAGGAAAACAGTGTCTAAATTACTCAGTGACCCAAACCCTTCTCTGAGTAATTTACCAACATAGGAAAACAGTGTCTAAATTACTCAGTGACCCAAACCCTTCTCTGGAGCGCTGACTACACATGAACATTATGAGTTCTTTTTTTCAGAAGGAAAAATCTTATGTAATAAAATAGGTTGCATCTTTCCACATGGCACAAGGGGGCCTCAAAGTGAAGTATCAGTTGTGACACATGCCAGAAGCCTTGTTGAACCTGTTGCACTACCATTATAATTCTAACAAAGTAAAACAATCAATTATATCTTAGCTACTAGGTCTGACATCTAGTATAACAGGATTGCAGTAAAACATGCAGATCTTACTCTATTGGAAATAGAAAGTGCAGTTATACTGGGACGTGTGGATTTTCTGCAGTTAAGGTTTACCAATGCATGGATCATGCCAAAATACTGTACCTGTTAAACTAAATTACCACACTAATTGTTTGCTAAACTGTCTTAGATTGCCCCAGCTGCTACTGAGACCTGTGTGAATTGCTACTGTGTTCACATACTGCCTATTTCAAACTCTTCACAAAATACAGGCTCTTTTCTACCTATACTCTCTGGCTTTTCTGCCTGTGTGCACTGTTTACACGCTCCCTGCCTCGGCTGCTTCCTGTTAGTTTGTCCACCCTATCCACAAGCACTTCCTCTGCTACCTGTCAGGTAACGAGCAGCCATCGCACTCATAGATCAGAGAAATTGGTGGGGTGTGGGATTTGAATATCTGAATGTGTGATTAACAGTGGCCAGTGGACACCAATAAACTACATTCCCGAGTACATTATGATGCGCTGTGAGATTTTAGATCTGTGTTTTTTATGTTTTATACTGTCAGCTAAAAGAAAATCACGTTTATTTTTTATAGCCAACCTTTAGGAATTTCTAGTGGCAGTGCTTGCACCTAAATTAAAGTTTACGTTTGCACATGATGTTTTGTTTCTGATTGAATAGTGGCGCAGTTATTATTACTGAGCTGTACTTGCACTCGCTGTGTGTTATTGTGTTCTGTAAAGCATTGATATCTTGTCAGTTAAGAAAAGGCTTCATGAAAAATCTTGTTTTAACGTTGTCTGTTACACCGGCCAGAGATCCGCGCTGCATTGCCATGTTTTCTACATTTGCTTTAAATTCTCAAATTAATAAAAGTGACCCGGGTAGCGTCGGGTAATTTACAACCCGTGTTTTACCTGGGTTTTCGGGTACCCATGCCGACCCCCAGTTTAGAGTTTCTATTGTTCTTCACACAATCACTTTCTTGAAGGTTGGTGATATAATGACTGGGGGTGAGGGAGGGGTGAGCGATGCGGGGAGGGGGCGAGTGTGATTAGCATCAGGTGATTCAACACCAGCATTGACTAGGAAAGGCAACAATAGTGGGAGGGAGAAAACCTTCAGGAGCAAAAGACTTCCTGGAGGTGACTATATAAGAGAGAGGGAGTGAGAGAGCGAAGTACCAGTATCGTCATTCCCAAGGGGAAAGACTCCCTCGACTTGGTGACAGTACAGAATTAAAGACAGAAAGAAAGAAAGAGGATCATTAGCTACAAAATAAGAAAGGAAGAGAGAAAGAAAGAAAAAGAAAGGAGGAGATAAAGACAGGAGATAGACAGAATGGCAGTGGGTTGTGTGAGGGTGGCTCTGGCTGTGTTGCTGCAGCTCTCTGTTTGGCTCCCGGTCGCTCTGCAGTGCTGTGAGTACACAATGAACCGCTTGCTATTAATAGCTGAATAATGATGCCTTTGTATTAACTAGACCAGAGAGTGTGTTTGTGTGTGTGTGTGTGTAGCTGTCTGTGTCTATGTGTTGTGTGTATGTCTATCTGTCTGTGTCTATGTGTGTGTGTATGTCTATCTGTCTGTGTCTATGTGTGTCTGTGTGTCTCAGTATGTGTGTGTGTGTGTGGCTGTCTGTCTGTGTGTGTGTGTGTGTGTGTGTGTGTGTTTGTATATGTATGTGTGTCTTTGTGTGTGTGTGACTGTGTCTCTATGAGGGCAGGTATTACTATCAATGTGCGGACACAATTTGAGAAAATGTCCCCACAAAGATAGTAATTGCTGAAAAAATGCCGTTGTGGGGACGTCCCCACTTTGTAAAACACCTTTTTAAGAACAAAATTTGCCTTAAAAAAAAAAAAAAAAAAGTTTGATGTCCACATTCACCCTGCGTGGAGTTTTGTTTTACTGGAGTTTGACTATAGTGAGAGTCAATGAGGGAGGTCCCTGGTTCAAATCCCAGCTCAGCCACTGACTCATTATGTGACCCTGAGCAAGTCACTTCACCTCCTTGTGCTCCGTCTTTTGGGTGAGACGTTGTTGTAAGTGACTCTGCAGCTGATGCATAGCTCACACACCACTTTGTGATGATGGACCACTATGAAAGACACTATATAAAAATAAATTATTATTATTATTATTATTATGAGAAGTCCCCACAAATATAGAAATGCAAACATGTGTGTGCATGTCTGTGTGTGCATGTCTGTGTGTGTGTGTGTGTGTAACTGCGAGTGTGTGTCTCATTATTATCATTTATAGTTCTTAATAGAAATCTCTCAATGCAGTTTCAATTAGTTTTTGCTTCAGCCCCTGTATCTTTCATTAATGTACTGTTCCTCCTCTATCTCTCCCCTCCCTCTCTCCTCCCTGCCTCCTCTATTTCTGCCTCCCTCTCTCCTCCTCTCTCCCTCTCTCCTCTCTCTCTCTCTCTCTCTCTCTCTCTCTCTCTCTCTCTCTCAGCTGTCTCAGAGATTCAGACAGGTCAGGTGATTCGGCTCCTCAATATAATGGTCCAATCAGAGAACAGCAGTACTGCCAGTGGCTCCACCCCCAATCCCAGCATCCTCCTGGCTCTGCGTCTGGCCAGCCATCATGACAGTGACACAGAGAGAGGCATGCTGGCTAGACTGCAGGTTGATGCAGTGAAGAGAGTCCAAGAAGGTAAAGAAAGCGACTCAACAACCAACCAACTGAATTAACAACTAACTACCAACTAAACTAACAACCAACTATACTACAAACTAGCTACCAACTAACTACCAACTAACCAATGATACTACTAACTAAACTACCAACTAAACTCACAACTAACCAATGGAATTACTAACTAAATAACTGAACTACAGACTAGCTACTATAATTAACATTCAACTACCAATTAACTACCAACTACCTAAACTAGCTACTAACTAACAATGAACCAACTATACTATTAACCAAACTACTAATTAATTACCAACTAACCAACTAAACTACCAACTAACAATGAACAAAACTAATCTAAAATGTATCAAACTAAAAACTACTAAATCACGCTAAAATACCAACTACCTACCAACTAACATTCAACAAACTAAAATACAAACAACTAACTCCTCTCACCTACACTTTTCTCCTCTCTCCTCTCTCATCTCTCTCCTCCCCTCTCACTCCTTTCTCCCCTATCTCCTATCCAGGCCTCCCCTTCTCCTCAGGCACCGTGGCTCTCTACTGTCTGGCTATGCAGGCCTCCTGTGCGGACCCGTCTCTAACTCCAGCCCCAGGACTTAAAGGGGGAAAGAAGGCCATGGACCTCAGAAAACTGCTGGAAAAAAAAACTGAAGGAAGAGATTGACAATATTGGTGAGAGCGAGAGGAGAGGAGAGGAGAGAGGGAGGAGAGGGGATAGGAGAGAGAAGAGAGATGAGAGAGGGGAGAGGAGAGGAGAGGAGAGAGGGAGGAGAGGGGATAGGAGAGAGAAGAGAGATGAGAGAGGGAAGAGGGGAGAGAGAGAAGAGAGGAGGGGAGATGGGAGAGGAGAGAGGGGAGATGGGATAGGTACCAGCTATGATGTTTTAAAATGTTTAAACTGCAGTGAACACCAGTTAAAGGGATACATTGTAAAGCACAGAGAGGTCTGGTAAAGCATAGGGAAGCATTGTAAAGCACAGAGAGGTCTGGTAAAGCATAGGGAAGCATTGTAAAGCACAGAGAGGTGTGGTAAAGCATAGGGAAGCATTGTAAAGCACAGAGAGGTCTGGTAAAGCATAGGGAAGCATTGTAAAGCACAGAGAGGTCTGGTAAAGCACAGGGAAGCACTGTAAAGCACAGAGAGGTGTGGTAAAGCATAGGGAAGCATTGTAAAGCACAGAGAGGTCTGGTAAAGCATAGGGAAGCATTGTAAAGCACAGAGAGGACTGGTAAAGCATAGGGAAGCATTGTAAAGCACAGAGAGGTCTGGTAAAGCATAGGGAAGCATTGTAAAGCACAGAGAGGTCTGGTAAAGCATAGGGAAGCATTGTAAAGCACAGAGAGGTCTGGTAAAGCATAGGGAAGCATTGTAAAGCACAGAGAGGTCTGGTAAAGCACAGGGAAGCACTGTAAAGCACAGAGAGGTGTGGTAAAGCATAGGGAAGCATTGTAAAGCACAGAGAGGTCTGGTAAAGCATAGGGAAGCATTGTAAAGCACAGAGAGGTCTGGTAAAGCATAGGGAAGCATTGTAAAAGCACAGAGAGGTGTGGTAAAGCATATTACAAAAACAAACCATTTTAAAACTAACCCTTATTAAAGTCCCTCCCACTTTCCTTTATAGATTCCAAGAACGTTCCCCTCACCAACTATTATCAGGTGAGCCTTGACATACTGGCGCTGTGCATGATGGGAAAACCAGTGACATCACACAGCGTGCAGAGTCTGATTGAAGCTTCGGATAACGGAGGATTTTCATATGGAGAGAAATATTCAGTGGGTAAGAGACCTACGGAGATTGGAGCTAGGATTGAAACTCAGGGGGACTGTCTGAAGCTTGTTTGGTGTCACTGCTGTATAGTATATAAAAACTATGGAGATTGAAACTCAGGGGGACTGTCTGAATCATGTTTGGTGTCACTGCTGAATAATTTATAAAACTATGGAGATTATAAAACGCCTCTCTCTCTCTCTCTCTCTCTCTCTCTCTCTCTCTCTCTCTCTCTCTCTCTCTCTCTCTCTCTCCTCTCAGACACAGCCTCGGTTGCAGTTCTGGCTCTGACCTGCGTGAAGCGCTCTATCAAGGCCCCTGATCGTATGGTTCTGCGTCTGAAGATACTGAATGCTCTAAAATGTCTGATCAAGAACATTCTCCAGGAGACAACGAGCGACGGATTGATCGGGAACCTTTACAGCACAGGACTGGCCATGCAGGTGAGAGAGAGGAGAGAGAGAGAGAGAGAAGAGAAGGTGAGAGGGGAGAGAGAGAGGGGAAAGGAGATAGAGGGGAGAGAGAAGAGGAGAGAGAGGGCAGAGGAGAAAGAGAAGAGAGTAGAGAGAGGGGAGAGTAGAGAGAGGGGAGAGGCGAGAGAAGAGAGGAGCCATATGTGTTGGTGGAGGTGCAGGTCCTGTCTCTGCTGACAGAGTTGTGTCAAACTCCATATCTATAATAAAGAGAGGAGAGAGGAGAGAGAGGATGCATGGTTCATCCCCCTAGTCTCTGCAAGTCATTTAGATAAAAGTGTCTGCTAAATGACTGAATAATAATAATAATAATAATAATAATAATAATAATAATAATAATAATAATAATAATAATAATAATAATAATATTATTATTATTATTATTATTATTAATGAGGCAAGTTTTGAACATTCATTCCCTGGTTATCGGTGGGGGGCTATGTTGTGACACTACCGACCGTCTCTCTCACTGTCTCTCCCCAGGCCCTGTCAGTCACCTCCACCAACTACGACTGTTCCAGAACTATCCAGACACTTCTAGAGCGGGCTGGTTCCGGATCCTTCGAGAACCCCATGGCTGCTTCTCAGATCACCCCCTCACTGGAGAACAGAAACTACCTGGAGCTGAACAAGCTAGACTGCAAGGACTTTGAGAGTGAGAGAGAGAGAGAGAGAGAGAGAGAGAGAGAGAGAAAGAGAGAGAGATAGATAGATAGAGAGAGAGAGAGAGTAAGAGAGAGAGAAAGAGAGAGAGAGAGATAGAGAGATAGAGAGAGAGAGAGAGAGAGAGAAAGAGACAGACACCGACACGCAAAAGAAGGAAAGAAAGAATGAAAGAAAGGTGACAGAGTATGTATATGAATGAATATCTCAGTCCATCTGAGTATGTGTGGGATGAGCTTGAGCACACACACACACATACAGGGCGATTAGAAAGTAGGTTTACAAACAGAAACAGACAAAGGGGACGGGAAGGTGAACTTGCATACCGTTGTTAAGGGAACCAGGGGACACAAATGCAACAGTTATTAATTGTTGTCACCAGGGGGGCACCACTATGACCTACCTCTGATAATCACATAATAAGTGTTCAATATGTGCTCCTCCATGATCCAGAATGAATTGCATTCGTGTGACAATGGCCATTACGGCAGCGTTGTGCATCTCATCAGGTATGCGGGCCACCTCCTGGACAATGGCATCCTTGAGGCCCGGAATTGTGCGAGGGTTCCCTCAGTACACTCGTGACTCCAGGTACCCCCATAACCAGAAATCCACTGGTGTAAGGTGCAGTGAGCGAGGTGGCCATTCACAAGGAAAGGGAAATGATTCTGTGTTGAAAGTGCTCCTGCAAGACGCGTTTCACCTGGTTATCAGTATGCGGAGGGGCCCCATCCTGCATGAAGATGGTAGTGTTTATCACATCTCGCTGCTGCAGCACAGGACTGACATGGGCTGTCAGCATGGGCTGGTATCGTGCAGCAGTGACTGTGCAGGTTTGAGGTCTCCTTGCTGAGGGCTCTTCAAAAAAGAACGGTCCAATAACAAAGTCAGGCGTACAGCCACCCCACACTGTCAGTTTAACATCATGTAGGGGGCTCACAAATGGTGCATGTGGATTAGTCTCTGAGCAGATAACACACTTCCAGACACGGTGACGTGCCCTTCATCTGTCCATAGGATATTAGCAGGCCACTGGTCATCCAATTCCAGTCGTGCCAAGAACTGCAACACAAAATCGCCACGTCTGATGAAATCCGTCTCCTCCAATGCTTGAACATGGATCAGCTTTTATGGAAACATCCGAGTTGAACAAAGAGCCTTAGGAACAGTTGAATTGGGCAAATCCAGGCAGCGGGTGACAGCATGTGTGCTGGTGCTGTTTGGTTCTGCTACGGCGTGGCTGATCTCAGTGACAACTTTGCTTGGTGTCGGTGGGCTGCCGCTATGAAGCTTATCACAAGTGCAACCGGTTTCCTCAAATGTTTTGATTAACTTGTGAACAGCAGCTCTTGAACAAGGCCCGCTGCGGATGTTATGCACTCTATGGTATTCCCAGAGAGCTGCCTCGGCATTGTTTCCTTTGCTGTAAAAAAAAAAAAAAAGAACAGGACCAGTTCACCTCTCTGCACACTTGTCAGCTTCATGTTGCTTGACTGAGCTGCCTTGCGAGTGACAGGACTATTTCTACCCTGTAGTATGGAAATATGCGGCAGTAACCACAGTGGTGCCCCCTAGTGGCAAAAATTAGTAACTGTGGCATTTGTGTCCCAATGGTTCCTAATCCCCTTATATATATATATATAGAGAGAGAGAGAGAGAGAGAGAGAGAGAGAGAGAGAGAGAGAGAGAGAGAGAGAGAGAGAGAGAGAGAGAGAGAGAGAGAGAGAGAGAGAGAGAGAGAGAGAGAGAGAGAGAGAGAGAGAAACTTGAGACCAGTGCAAGTAATAAAACCAGTTTCTTTACTGTTCTTTCCTCCACACAGAGACACTTGATGGGTCGGTGCTTCCTCTAGCGCCCCCCCACTGCCCCGGAGGGTGTAATCACCGTGCACTACAGAGTGGAGGACGGCATTCACTACTCCTTCAATGACAGCATCGAGGTGACGGTCCCTGTGGGGTCCTCGCTACTGCAGGTCATGGAGGAGGCGGCCAAGATATCACCTGCAAAATTCAGGCACGAGTATTCACTGTAACTATGTCTTTGTTTCCAAACTGCACAGGAGCTGCCTAGGAAGTGCGGGTGTGACAGGAGGCTCAGAAACAGGTTCCTTTATCCCAAAGCAGTACCAGATACCATGGGCTTACAATGAAAATCCATGTTTGCTTTAACTATGTGTTTCATTTAAAACTGCACATCTGAGAGCCGTGGTTTCACTAGGCATTTAATAATAAGACACAACTGGGCTTGTTACCTAGACACACTGGCTGATCAAGCTGGTAGTAAAACCTGGAATGGGAGAAACTGCTGTGCAGTAGGGTCTTATTACCATCCCTGCAATGTAATTCCAGTCCAATCCAGTCTAGTGATATTAAACTGCAGTTACAATGTAATTCCAGTCCAGTCCATTCTAGTGATATTAAACTGCAGTTACAATGTAATTCCAGTCCAGTCCAGTCTAGTGATATTAAACTGCAGTTACAATGCAGGGATGGAAATAAGAATCTCATTGCATAGCAGTTTGATCCATTCCTGGTTTCACTATGAGTTTAATAATAAGACACATCTAAGCTTGTTACCTAGACACACTGTGACTAATCAAGCTGGTAGTAAAACCTGGAATGGGTGACACTGCTATACAACATGAGTCTTATTACCATCCCTGTTCTATTAGAAAAAAAGCAACAGCGCCATCTAGTGCACAGCTAGCTTACTGCCAGCAAATTAAAACTCCAAAGTCTCAGATCACAAGATAGCAGTGGCTGTCTCTTCTGTAAAGACTGGCTGATCTAGTCTGTGTTACACACGTCTATGGCAGTGCAACTAGAACTGAAGAGCAGCTCCTGAACTCAGTCAATGCAGAAAGTGTAATACAGCACAGCGCAGCGCATTGTAGTTTAAAAAACTACAGCTCCCAGCATCCATTGCCATTGCCACGGGGGCAGAGGCATGCTGGGAGTTGTAGTCCTAGCCAAGGCTGATTCACAATACAATAACTATCAGTGCAGCTAGAACTGAAGAGCAGCTCCTGAACTCACAGTCAAAGCAACACAGACTGAGCAAAACAATAATAAACACAGTACTTGAGTGACTGCAATAATAAGAAGCACTTGGGATGTTTGCAAACCTCATATAAAATAATGATCACATTTTCATACTGGTTCTAGGTTCACTGTGGAGCAAAGCAGCTGGGGTCCATTTGTCACCAGTATACAAGTTTTAGCTGGGAACACGGAGGAGCGAACATACTGGCAATTTCTCACTGGGAGTAACGCTTTGGATCAAGGTACAGATCTCAATTTAATTAGAGGACTCTGTGTGTGTGTGTGTCTGTGTCTGTCTTCTCACTAAACTAATAGCAGTGTCCAGTGGACCCCGTTTCCCTGTCTCTTGTGGTACAAGACTACTAGTAAAATTAATACAGCTAACGATTGCCTGATTGCGCTGCCTGTCGCACTGCATTCAGGAACCTGGCAGCCACTTCCGTTTGCTTCCTTCCCGGTAAACAACTGAACACACGCTGCAGAGAGCTGCACCATTTCTTTACAGCCTCTTCATCGAAAAAGACACCTGCTGCGTCAAAGATTGGAAATATATTTCTGCTCAAGATCGTTCTGTCCAGTATAAGATAGGGAACATTTTTAACATGTGTGTTGTATTTATTTTTTGTGTTTTATTGATAATTCAGTGATGGTAAAAATAGAACGTCTGTAAACACTCGGCATTAAAAGAAGAAATGATCTACAATTTAGCATTTGCTGTTTTTCAAGAAAGCCTTTCAATATTTAGGAACATTTTTCTATCAATAACTCTAGAGGAAGGGATAGGTTTTGAATGTGGCAACGATATTGTTTTCTGCTTTAATAAATATGACATTTAATAGTGAAATATCTTGAAAAAAACTCATTTTAGACATGAAAAAAATGCTTATTAATTAGGCACTCTAAATATATATATATATATATATATATATATATATATATATATATATATATATATTTCTGTGTTATTTGCAATTAATAAAGTATAATGAATTTTCTTTTTCTTTGTCGTTTCAGGAGTTGGTGATTATAAGCCGTACGATGGGGATTACATCGTGGCAAAATTCTCTACAAATTAACTCTCAGATTTCCATCTCATAATTCATGCATTGTTGGAGGTTGTGTTTAATTATCACTTATTTTAATCACATTATAATTCTATGATTCAGAGGGGTCTGGTAAAGCATAGGGAAGCATTGTAAAGCACATAGAGGTCTGGTAAAGCATAGGGAAGCATTGTAAAGCACAGAGAGGTCTGGTAAAGCATAGGGAAGCATTGTAAAGCACAGAGATGTCTGGTAAAGCATAGGGAAGCATTCTAAAGCACAGAGAGGTGTGGTAAAGCATAGGGAAGCATTGTAAAGCACATAGAGGTCTGGGAAAGCATAGGGAAGCATTGTAAAGCACAGAGAGGTCTGGTAAAGCATAGGGAAGCATTGTAAAGCACATAGAGGTCTGGGAAAGCATAGGGAAGCATTGTAAAGCACAGAGAGGTCTGGTAAAGCATAGGGAAGCATTGTAAAGCACAGAGATGTCTGGTAAAGCATAGGGAAGCATTCTAAAGCACAGAGAGGTGTGGTAAAGCATAGAGAAGCATTGTAAAGCACAGAGAGGTGTGGTAAAGCATAGGGAAGCATTGTAAAGCACAGAGAGGTGTGGTAAAGCATAGGGAAGCATTGTAAAGCACAGAGAGGTGTGGTAAAGCATAGGGAAGCATTGTAAAGCACAGAGAGGTGTGGTAAAGCATAGGGAAGCATTGTAAAGCACAGAGAGGTGTGGTAAAGCATAGGGAAGCATTGTAAAGCACAGAGAGGTGTGGTAAAGCATAGGGAAGCATTGTAAAGCACAGAGAGGTGTGGTAAAGCATAGGGAAGCATTGTAAAGCACAGAGAGGTCTGGTAAAGCATAGGGAAGCATTGTAAAGCACAGAGAGGTGTGGTAAAGCATAGGGAAGCATTGTAAAGCACGGAGAGGTCTGGTAAAGCATAGGGAAGCATTGTAAAGCACAGAGAGGTCTGGTAAAGCACAGGGAAGCATTGTAAAGCACAGAGAGGTCTGGTAAAGCATAGGGAAGCATTGTAAAGCACAGAGAGGTCTGGTAAAGGATATTTAAAAATGGCAACAAAAAAAAAAATAATAAAATAAGCAAGTTAGCAACTTCAAAACTAAAATGTCTTGTTTTTATTACTGTCCCCTGCAGAGATGGAGTCTCTCACCTATCAATACTGTGTACCAGCCTGTCATTAAATACAAGCATACAACTCACTTTAAAGCAAAGAGAAGATTGGGAATAGTGACATGAGCGGTGTCTATTACCAAAACAATCGATTCATTGCAAAATAACCAATTATTATGAAATAACACAATAATTATTATGAAATAACACGATAATTATTATGAAATAACACGATAATTATGAAATAACGCAATAATTATGAAATTATTATTATTATTTATTTCTTAGCAGACGCCCTTATCCAGGGTGACTTACAATTGTTACAACATATGACATTATTTCACATTATCTTACATACAATTTATACAGTTGGGTTTTTATTGGAGCAATCTAGGTAAAGTACCTTGCTCAAGGGTACAACAGCAGTGTCCCCCACCTGGGATTGAACCCACAACCCACCGGTCAAGAGTCCAGAGCCCTAACCACTCCTCCACACTACTGCCCTGAAATAACACAATAATTATGAAATAACACAATAATTATTATGAAATAACGCATCCCCTAGAGGGTCCTGATATAAGGGACTAAATTAAACCACCAAGCTCTTTAGACCAAGTAGAAGAGTTACCGCACTAACTCAAGTTAAATGAGAAACCTCATTAAAGAAATGAAACCTTTAATACAACCAATATCAAATACATAGTGTCACGAATTAATCTGAAAACTGTCTTCCCTTGTGCAAGGTGCAATCACCTTTTTTGAGTGAAAGGTGTATGTGGCAGAGATAGATGTCTCTTTGATAGAAACAGTTTAATTTATTTGAAGTCTTCCCACTGATGATAGGAAAGGGAATGTAGAGATGGGAGCCCTGCTAACAAGACTGAAGTTTTTGCAGCTATCAGGCTTTTAAAGGCACACCTGTGGTGGCTTTGACAGACTCATGGAGAGCAGAAACTGACCCAAGACAGTGACAGCTACTGGAAGCAGTCTGATCTTTGGGATGGAAATTGAACATTTGTGAAACTGCATGTGTGTTAAAATGGTGTAATAACTGTACTGTGTTTTAAAGAATATAAAGTCAGCAGAAATACTAAGCAAACTGTTAAAACACACTGTTCATACAAGAAGTTATAATATGCTCTGTATTAACCTATAGGTATGTTAGAACATTCTATATTCCTGTTTATTCTGTTATATAAGAGAATACACACTACCGGTCAAGTTTTAGAAAACCCCAATTTTTCCAGTTTTTATTGAAATTTAAGCAGTTCAAGTCCAGTGAATAACCTGAAATGGTACAAAGGTAAGAAAAAAGTTTAGGTTACCAAAAACTGAAAAATAATGTACATTTCAGAGTTATACAAAAAGGCCTTTTTCAGGGAACAAGTAATGGGTTAACAACTTACAGCTATTGATTACTTACAAACCCTCTGTCTGTATAAAAGCAGTGTTGGAACAGACTGTGTTACTACACCCTCTTAAGCATTATTTGGACAGTATTGTACTGCAGGAAGTAGTATATTGCTCTCATAATGGCGAGAAAAAGGCAATTAACAAAGGAAGACAGACAGACCATTATAACCCTTAAAAGTGTAGGTCTTTCCTTTAGAGAAATTGCAAAGAAAGCCAAGGTGTCAGTGAGTACAGTTTCCTACACCATCAAAAGGCACTTGGAAACTGGAGGAAACTCTGACAGGAAGAGGTCTGGCAGACCCAAAGCCACAACAGAATCAGAAGACAAGTTTCTGAGAGTCAACAGCTTGCGTGATAGGCGGCTCACAGGACAACAGCTTCAAGCACAGCTTAACACTGGTCGAAGTAAGCAAGTCTCAGTTTCAACTGTGAAGAGAAGACTTCGAGCTGCAGGTTTGACAGGTCGAGTGGCAGTAAGAAAGCCATTGCTAAGATGGCAAAATAAGAAAAAGAGGCTTGCCTGGGCCATGAAACACCGCCAGTGGACTACTGAAGACTGGAAGAAGGTCTTATGGACCGATGAATCAAAATTTGAAATCTTCGGTTCATCACGCAGGGTTTTTGTACGCCGTCGAGTAGGCGAAAGGATGGTTCCTCGGTGTGTGACACCAACTGTCAAACATGGAGGAGGAAGCGTGATGGTCTGGGGCTCTTTTGCTGGATCCAGAGTCGGCGACCTGCACAGAGTGAGTGGCACCCTGAATCAAAACTGCTACCACAGCATTTTGCAGCGCCATGCAATACCCTCTGGTATACGCCTAGTTGGTCAGGGGTTCATCCTACAGCAAGATAATGACCCAAAACATACCTCCAGGCTATGTCAGAACTACCTTTAGAAGAAAAGAACAAGACTGTAGGCTTCAAATCATGAAATGGCCAGCACAGTCTCCAGACTTAAAACCCATTGAGCTGGTTTGGGATGAACTGGACAGAAGGGTGAAAGCAAAGCAACCTACAAGTGCAACACATTTGTGGGAACTTCTGCAACAGTGTTGGGAAGAACTTTCCGAACAATATTTGATTTCCATTGCAGAAAGAATGCCACGAGTGTGTTCGGCTGTTATATCTGCAAAAGGTGGCTACTTTGATGAGTCAAAAATTTAGATTAAATTTTGTTAAACAAAACGATTCCATGATTTCTTTTTTTTATCTCCAATTGTTTATTTGTTCTATGCTTTAATTTCAGAGTACATTGAGACATTAAACTGCGTAAATTTCAATAAAAACTGGAAAAATGGAGGTGTTCTAAAACTTTTGACTGGTAGTGTGTGTGTGTATATATATATATTCTACAAGACCAGTTTAAATTGCAATCTGTTTTAAGGGTATCGATGCCCCGTTTATCTCCTCACTTACATGGGCGGTGCTCATTGCGGTTCTTCGCTTCTTAACCCAACATCAGCTGTCGGACTTCCCCGCTGTATTTTGTTTTTTTTTTCGTTCAGATACAATGACACACACACCGCGCCGCTCCGTCACTCCGCCCCCGTGTGTCAATCCACGGCGTCAGACACGCCCCCCCCCCCCCCCCCGAACACACGTGACGTCACAGGGTATGATTCTAACGAATTCCAAAAAAACACAACTAATCTTTTATGATTTGTTACGTAATAGGCTAACGTCACTCCTCTCCAGTGACTCTCACCTATATAGAAAAATAACAAAGTCACCTTTTCACGCACTGAGGGGCTAACTTGTCAAAAACGTCATGCAAAATACATATATCTTTATTTATTTTGTGGCTGTGCACCCATTGCCACGGCTACACACGATGCATGTCAACAGCGTGTACACACCACGGTGCTGCCGCGGAAGAAACAGCCATGAAACGCTCCCTCACAATCGGAGCAGCGGGGTCCCTGGATTGTAATGAAACGCTCCCTCACAATCGGAGCAGCGGGGTCCCTGGATTGTAATGAAACGCTCCCTCACAATCGGAGCAGCGGGGTCCCTGGATTGTAATGAAACGCTCCCTCACAATCGGAGCAGCGGGGTCCCTGGATTGTAATGAAACGCTCCCTCACAATCGGAGCAGCGGGGTCCCTGGATTGTAATGAAACGCTCCCTCACAATCTGAGCAGCGGGGTCCCTGGATTGTAATGAAACGCTCCCTCACAATCGAAGCAGCGGGGTCCCTGGATTGTAATGAAACGCTCCCTCACAATCTGAGCAGCGGGGTCCCTGGATTGTAATGAAACGCTCCCTCACAATCGGAGCAGCGGGGTCCCTGGATTGTAATGAAACGCTCCCTCACAATCGGAGCAGCGGGGTCCCTGGATTGTAATGAAACGCACCCTCACAATCGGAGCAGCAGGGTCCCTGGATTGTAATGAAACGCTCCTCTTGAACTGAACGGAGAGGCGAGGGGTGGACACGATGCGCCAGCTAACCTGATTACCCTTCAAATACAGAGAAAACTTTACAGGCGAGAGAAAAGGTACAGCTCTAACACAAAAGTAGCAATATATATTAAATCCCTTAAACATTGTGTACCTATCAACTATTTCTCATATATATAATATATATATGAGAGAGACACAGAGAGAGAGAGATTTCTACCATGATATCTGAAGATGCAAAGCCAAGACTTAAACCCAATTATTAAAACAGGAAGTTTTGTGAATGCGGTGTTACTGCATTTTAGCCATAGATACCCAAAAACATCTACTTTACACTAACTGGTAGTTTAAGTGCAGCAAACGGGACACAGCTGTGAATTCAGGGGCGATTGAGAGACACGTCACACAGAGCGAGGGGGGAGTATAGAACGGACACCCACCTAGACACGCCTACACTGACGTCACTGCGTGACCCGACCGAGTGCAGGTACCATGAACAGGAGGAGCGCAGACAGACCTCCCTTGCAATTTAACTTTCTGTAAGTAAGTCTTTAGCACTTTGCTTACAGAATGCAGTAGATTTAATTCTGCGTGCCATTCCCTTACCCGGACGCGTCACGTTTGACAGCGATAGCGTGGAGTTTGACCGGGTACCCATTCACTCCAGAGCTGTACGCATCGGTTTGAATTGAGACCAGACGCTAGCAGCTTTTACCCCTTTCAAAAAAAGGGTTCCCCAAATCCCGGTCCTGGGAGACCCCTCAATCGGTCACTTTTCTAACAGAGCGCCGAATTACGCAACTGAACTAAATTCACTTACTAGACTTCAGAGCTATAATTATATATAGGATTTAAGATTTTTCTAGATAACTTAGAATCTGCAGAGATTTAAGAAATTTAAGTAAACAAATAATTTCAATTAAGGGTGTAATCAAGTAATGAAGAGCTCAATTGGAATGCAAGCCAAACACTATCTTAAAAGACTGTTTGAACAGCAAGCAGTGCTGGATTCCTGGTGTACCTTCAGGGTACAAGAAAGCAATGGGAGGACACACAAGAATCGAGATGCAAAAATCTTTATTGGGTAGACAGCAAGTTTAACATCTCCTGAATCCGACAGCAACAAGAATGACGAGCAGAACTCCGAGGAGAGCGGACGCCACGCCCAGCGCCAGAACCAAGGGGGAGTCACCTGAAATTCAAAACATGACGGGGTGAGCACTAGGACCCGTGGGAGCCACAAGACGCCTCCAATTACAGTCAGCGTTGCTTAGCAACTTCAAGAAATTCTACAAGTTAGCATGGAGGTACTAAACATTAAAAGAGTAAACTAACATTTGAACACCATCTTTATGCAAATCCATGAATTTATTATTTGTTTGGGGGGGCGTGAGAAGTCCTCAATTTAAATAATTAGTTTTGGCTACAAATTGCTGCATCCAGTTCTGAAGGACAATCAGAACTGATATTTCATACCGGCTATAGGATAGCGATTTAGCATCACAGGAATGGAAATAAGACCAGTTGGATAGTTTTGTCTATTTCTGTTTACACTAATATTTTAATAAGACACATACCTGAGCCGGTTACCGATACAGTCTGATCATGCTTCTAGTAAAATAAATAAAGCTTTGTGCTCCTTTAGCACCATCTAGTGGTTTATTACTGCAAACACTGGAAGTTAGTGGATTAGCAGACACTTCGCCAAAGCGACTTAGACTAGGGATGTGAACTCTGCATCACAACTGCTGCAGAGTCACTGCCAATAGGACCTTGTTTGTTTGGCGTCTCATCCGAAGGACGGAGCACAAGGAGGTGAAGTGACTTATTCACGGTCACACAGCGAGTCAGTGGCTGAGCTGGGATTTGAATCTCCTGCTAATAGACCCCCTTTAAGCTCTGGAGCAGCAAGCCTCATTCATATATAAATTATATATATATATATATATATATATATATATATATATATATATATATATATATATATATATATATATATATATATATATATATATATAGAAAGGCATCCCCTCCATAGCATCGGATGAGGAGGGTTAGAATTCAAATGACCAGGATATTCAACAGAACTCTCTCAAGGTCTCACCTGCTGTTTGAAGGTCCAGGACTTGTCCTTCTGCTACCAATTGGACCGGCCCGGCAGAAACGTAGCCTCTGATCTGGCTGTATCGATCCACACTACGGGCTGAGAGAAAGACAAAATTGAAACAACTCTCACCAGGGTACAGATAAAGGACTATTGCCAGCTCTGAGGTTTGACTTGTGGGTTTTATAGAATACAAAGTCAAATTTCTTTGCATTCATTTTACTGTAATGAAGTGTTCAGGTTTAATGGTTCGGATTAAAATTGCAACAGATATTGCATGAAAAAATGCATCATTATAAATACTCACTCAATGCAGAGAGCATTACCCGCACAATACAAAAAAAATCTTACAAACACTCAAATAGAGAATTGTATATATTACACATAGGAAGGACCCATCAGAATATTCATATCTTAAATAGATTAGGCTTTGTATTCCCTTCACTCAATGATAGCAGCTTCAATACAGCAGCGTTGATGCTGTACTGCAGCTGGTCATGCTTGCTTGTATTACAGGACTGATCTCCAGATGCTCACCAGATCTCTGGGCTCCAGGCACACAAGTCTTATTGCAGGTATCCTCCAGGTTGGGATCACAAACCACAGCCATGCAATGGAAATACACCTGGGGAGGGACAGAAGCAGCTCTCGTTAAACAGGAGAACACTGCCACACTGTGGCTGAAGTCAGTAGTGCATCAATCCCTCTTTCCTATTGAAGTTTAATAAAAGCATTCCTACTGAAGCACTTTGCATGGAGTGAATCGTCCCAGGTTCAAGTCAGAGAGGGGGCACTAACCTGTCTCCAGAAGGCAGAGTCCTTGCTAGACTGCTGTGCCTGCACCTCAAGCCTCTGGAGCTGGGGGGAGCTCCTGGTGAGAGTGCTGGCCGGCACTGGGTGGAAGTGGGTCCTGTACGAGTCTCCAGTGACCAGGCAGCTGCAGAGAGACAGGAACAGGAGTCATGACAAGCCTGCATTGAAAGCACAGCTGAAATGGGCAGCGCTAGAGGACTAGCAGACCCCTCACCTGTCAGTGACCAGGTCCCATTGAGGGCTGGAGTCCAGTTCAGGGGCCAGTGTGGCCCAGCAGTCCTGCAGGATAAGGTGGTCAGTCTGGCCATGAGGCTGCTGGAGCTCAACCTGCAGAAACACGGGCTCCAGCAGAGACTGGGACACGGGGAATGCAGAGTAGAACTGGGAGTAGCTCACATCTAGAGGGGAGAAAAAAAATTGTAGTCACTGCTGTGCTTTTGAAGCACTGGAGTTCAGGACTCCCTTCATAGCAAGGACAGGGGCTCATGGAAGTTGTAGTCTAATCCTGACAGTGGGCCAATGTGACCAGCTCTGGGAGTTTAGAATGAAGACTACAGAGCAGAATTTGCCAAGTGGAAGTGAAGACAGAGTTCAACTCACCCCTGGCTAGCCGAGCCTTCAGATTCAGAACATCTCTGGGACTCTTGGCTGCAAAACAAAATAAGGATTTGGTAAAATGCTAAAAGGCTTAAAAAGACAGAGAGAGGGCTACCATACAACATGAAAAGCACATCCATTTCAAAATGGACAGATCTCTAAAGAAATGTTCCATTTAAAATGCTCAGCTGAAACAGTAAATGCCAAGTAGAACATTTAATGATTTTTGATGCAGCCAATGTTCAATGAAGACCTTGAAGTCATCTCTCTCCACACAGAGTGTTCAGTCATTTACCATAAGCAAAGTTAACCAGCTGGCAGCACAAACAATGGATCAAAGCAAACTGTTGAAGAGATTTTCTATCCTTTAGTCCCAGGAGACAAGCCTGGTTCAGCTTGCTAGATACTCTGTACCTCTGCTCATAGGGTCATAAGATCGGACGTGCAGGGACCCAAGCCCCCGCACAGAGTAGGGGGCTGGAGCAGGGACCGCCTTCCTTTCAGCAGCCAGCGTCAGGGTGTCGTTGAGGGGGTAGCGACAGCGGATCGTCAGCCTACGAGGTAACGACACACGGGTTTAGATCAGGGGCTGGAGTCGTGTGTAAAACGGACTGCATGGTCCAGCTGGGTAGTCCGGTTCAGGGCAAATGGGCTGTGTGATGTCACAGCCTATGACATCACCACAGTTCCCTGTGAACCAGGAGACTCCCTGTGCTCACCTGTATTCAGAGTCCCTGGTGATGACTGGAGCATTGGGTGGGAACAGCGCTCTGGTATACAGCACCTCGTTCTCGTAGATCAGGTAGTTACCCACAATCTGAAAACACAGGAGCCAGAAAAGCATGCTAGCAATACAAAGCTGACCTCCCAATAGCAAAATCTAAAGACTACCAGACAGTTAATGCATAGTCAACCACTCCCCAGTTGCTTTGGATAAAACAATGTTAAAAAACACAACCAAATGATCCAGTGAAGGTCTACCAGTGCCAGACCTGTATGAAGGACCATTGCCTTGACCCACAACACCACACAGGAAGCCCCAGCTCACCTGGCTCCTGGTCCCACAGGTGTTCACCCCAAAGGTGAAGAGAGCCCTGGTCGAGTCAAACTCTTTGGGTTTGCAGGTCTTGTCCAGCAGGGTTGTCTTGCTGGGATCCACTAATGGTATGGGCTCCATGGTGACAGCCACCACCGTCACCACTCCGTTAGGAAAGCACACTGTGGCGGGGGAGGAGAATGAATTAGAGACCAGACAGAATCAAGGCAACGCCATGCTACCCCAATAACATCACCAGATCCTGCAAGTCAGAGGTCTACACTTCAAGCTGGACTAGTGTCATTCTCCTCAACTCCTTGTCCTAACCCTACCTCAAGCTAGCTCTTCACACCCAGCTTCCATGCAGCCAGATTGACTACAGTGCAACCATTTTTTGCTAGGACTTGCATGCAAGTTAAAAGCAGGGTTCCCCAAAGGAATTCCAACACATTGATCAAGATTGCAATTAACTAAATATTTACAGTGGCAACAAGTGAATTCAACTTGTCAATTAAGTCGTCTCCAAAAACAAAAGGCTACTTAATTAGAGTTCTTGTATCAGAGCTAGGATTCCCAACAGACATGAAAACTCAAGACCCTGAACTCTGCAACTAGATCAGCCATAAACTGGGGACCACTTCAAAAATCTGAAGGACATTCAAGAACGGAAGTCCCACAGGCTCAGAATGCATGGCAATAGGATCCTTGGAGTGGCTAGTTCTGGTGAGAAGCGTGGTCAGGACTCTGCGAGGCGTCCACCACAGTGAAGGAGTCCTCCTCACCCAGCAGCTCCCTGGTCGGGATTGGGCAGCGTTGCACAAACTGCTTCTCGACCTGCAAGGTCTTGACGTTCCTCATGTTCAGCTCCACTCGAACGGTGAGGCCCCTCAGAGAGATGTCCTGAGAGGGAGGAAGCAAGGGACACGTCACGGCTGGCAGTACCCTTGGAGCAACGTACTTGAAGTGAACAAGCCTGGGGAGTTTGATACCTCTGAAACCAAGCATGCTGCCTCAGTTTGGGGGTGCATCTAGGAGTAGTGTTCAAAATGTATTAGAAAACAAGATTTGTCACTTAGATTTACCTACAGAAAGCCTGCGTTGGTGTGAGAATTTCAGTCGGTAACAAATCAGTCCTATAGAGTGTAGCAAGATTAATGGCAACTAAAATGCAAAGTAACCAACCCAATGGTCAATTCACTACATGGCTGGGCAGAGAAGTCCCTCGGTAGAGGCTACCAGTTGACCAAACAGTGCTAGCCCTGGATTCAACGTTGAACCCCTGGGGAGATCCTCACCTCATAGATGTAGCCAATGCTAAAGAGTGGCAACTCGATGGTGATCTTGGGCTCAGCGATGGTGTAGGGTAGAGGGCGGCTCCCAATGCACAGCTCCCAGCTGGAGTCCATGTTGCCCGGGGTCACTTCGAAAACCACGCTGCGGTTCGTACAAAAGCTTTTGACATCAGGAAGATCTAGAGGGAAGGGATTGGTAGGTCGGTCAACAAATGTTGCTTACAAAATCTCCACTTTGTAGTTTGGCATATTCTGTGTCCAACTGGCTTTGGAAAACAAAAAAAAAAAAAAACAAAAAAAAAAAAAAAAAAAAAAAAAACAGTTGGCGATATACAATTCAAGATCGGTGGTACAATGCTGAAGACAGAAAAATCGATGCCACAATGTAGCCCATGTCAGATATGGGGTTGTTGCAAGTTGGGGAACCTGGCAAAGCTCTTACAGATCTACCTAGTCAAGGAAGACCCCCCCCCCCCCCCCCCCCCCCCCCCCCCCCCCCCCCCCCAGTTTACTTACTAACATCCTTCACATCGCACACAATAGCGGCCGGGTGAAAATATGGCTCATTCTGGGGGACAATGTTCAAGGTGTAGTTGATGTTCAAGGTGTACCTCCTGATGAGAGCCCCAATGTACTGCAGGAGAAAATTGGGTCAAAGGTTAGACAGAACCACCCCCCAAATCCTGGACTGTCACCTGCTGCAGACAGGCCATTCTCCAAGGCAGTGCATGATACAGTCCATGTGCAATTAGGTTTCCTGTATAATTCATGTTGCAGGTTTGTTCTAGAGTCTTCCCCTGTGACACATCATGGTCACGTGTATACAAGTTAAGCCATCTTTCACAGTGAACAGGAGGCTTTTTCCAATGGTATGGTTGTGTTCAATGGTTTGGTACCTCCTTATTCAAGTGGGGTTAATCCTCACCTCTACAGAGACCAGCGGGTTGTTGAAGGGGACCTTCAGGACGAAGTCCTTGGTGCCGTTGGGGTGCTGGACCTCGCTGATCTTCACGCCTCTGTTCTGGGCCTCAGGAAGGGTCAGGGGAACCCCGCTGAGGGTCAAGTTCTTCAGCTCGACGTCCGGCTTGAAGTTACCAAGGGTCACCGTGAAGCCCTTCTCACTCGGGACAGTGTCTGAGAACAGGGATAGAGAGAGATGAAGAGCAAGAAACATAACTGAACAGAGCTCTGAACCCCAGGACCGGGTGCAGCAGCAGGGCTAGTGAGAGTTTGTAACCCTGCTCAAACTCCTGATTATTTCAATAACAGACTTCATTGAGGGGAGCTCTGAACCCCAGGACTGGGTGCAGCAGCACTAATTTCTAACCCTGTTCACCCCCAAATTGCATGCTCCAAGGTTACACCAACAGTGCGGGGCTGTGGAGAGTACTCACTGTTGACCACATAAGGGGTCTCAGGGAGGTAGGGGGAGCGGGCTGGCTTGAAGGAGCGGTGCTGGGTCACCTCCCACAGGTCATCGGCCCATTGGTGCTCCAGGAAAAGGTCAATCTCATACATCTGGTTGTACTTGTTATCAATCACATGACTCTAAAGACAAAAAGTTAGATATGGAAATCAGTACAACATCTGACTGTGACTCTGAGCAAGTCACTTCTCCTTGTGCTCAGTCTTTCGAGGGAGACGTTGTTGCAAGCGACTCTGCAGCTGATGCATAGTTCACACCCCCTAGTCCAAGTCGCCTTGGATAAAAGCATCTGTTAAGAAACAAGACTTCCCCCTATATCCCCAGATTCTCATATGCAATAACTTATGCCAAGTAGTTAACAAAGGATTTCCCCCAGATACAGGGAGAAGTGACAAGCAATACTGCTGCCACTACACCCCCTTCTCCAGGGAGAAAGGGGCTTTTAATTGTTTAGCAAGATGCTTCTCTAAAGCAACTTGACGAGACTAGGGGTGTGAACTATGCCTCACAACTGCTGCAGAGTCACTTCCAATAGGGCCTCGTTTGTTTTACGTCTCATCCGAAGGACGGAGCACAAGGTGAAGTGACTCGCTCAGGGTCAGCGGCCAAGCCAGGAAAAAGCCCTTCTCTAAAAATCACCAAGCCTCCACAGACAGAGACCCAACCAGAGGGTCCCTGGCTATCTTACCTTGCGATACCCCCCCACAGCTCCGAAGGGAATGCGGATTTCCACTGCAGTGCGGTTGACTAGCAGCTGGTACCCCCTGCTGGTAGCAGCGACCTCATCCAGGCCCCTCCCCTCCACCCCCATTGTGATCCGTTTATCCAGGAACTTGGTGGGATGCAGGACCAGCGGGGTGATGAGCCTCGGGGTGACCCAGCTCAGGTAGGTGCCATCGAAAACAGAGGGGTCTGGAAAGAGATAACGGGAGGCATTTTGCCATGGTATACTATTCTCCCCCCCCCCCCCCCCTTTAAAAGTCAGATGACAAGATGTTTATGGTCTTAATGCATGGAAGATTAAGCACTTCCAAACACTAGAACCAGAACTAGTAAACTTTGGAGAATTTATGCAGTTTGACACTAGACTTAATATGTTAGGGTAGAGATTTAACATGGAGCTATGTCAGTCACATGTTCAAATATGAAAAGTTACACCCCATCCTCAAAAAGGAGGACAATGGCACTTAATGGGTTAATAGGTTGTGGAAGAATGAGTTCCACATAACAGTGCCACCAGGTGTCAAAGTGTTGCTATTGCAGCCAATGCAAAGTCAAGTGTACAATGCACTAGACTGTTCCACTTCAGTTCCCAGCTCAGGTAATGCTTCCAGACCATTAGCCCTCCTAGGATTGCTGTGCTCCTCGGGTACTCACTCTTAGCGCAGGCAGCTGAAGTGTCCACCAATAGCAGCATCCACCTCTGCTTGTAGAACACAGTGGCTCTGACGACTTCCACAGGGATCCCCGACACCTGAGGATAGAGAAGCGCGTTGGAGCAGAGACTGCGCCTCACTGGAGCAGAGCCCACAACGAGCCCCGCACCTCACCGGAGCAGAGACCGCGACGAGCCCCGCACCTCACTGGAGCAGAGACCGCGACGAGCCCCGCACCTCACTGGAGCAGAGACCGCGACGAGCCCCGCACCTCACTGGAGCAGAGACCGCGACGAGCCCCGCACCTCACTGCCCCCTCAAGACCCCCCCTGTTCAGACTGCGCTTGTAGATCTCCCGATCCACCCCTCCTGCTCTGGACTCTCCTGACCTCAGCACCACATTACTGGATCCTCAGCTGATGCATTATTGCACCACTATAGACACAACTTGCTGTAATCTTCACTTGTAGCATCCTACAAGTATTTTGTAGTGTGGTTTACAGCAAGTGCAAATATGAATCTTGCATTTTAACACCCGTCAGTCACCTTGGATAAAAAGGAGTCTGCTAAAGTCATTCCTAGACTAATATTATGACATCCTGCAATACAAAACTCTTACATAGATCTAAATTGTTCACAAGATTAAATTGGGCTAGATTTTAATCCTAGTCATATGCAAAATTGAGAAGGCAGCTATAATCAAATTAAATTCAGAAAATTAAGTTGATTGCAAGAGATTTAACTTTAAATCCATCAGTATTAAAATGCCAAGCTCGTAATATCCCATTTTTTGCCTCTATTTCTGGAGAGCCCTCAGACGCTCGCACACAAAAGGACGCTATTAAATAATGGAAGCTGGTTTGGGATCACAGTATTTTAAGAACTCACCAGCAGCACCTCGGACATGGGCATGCCGTAGGGCGACCTGAAAATGACGCGGCTGGACGTGGAGTTGACGAGGTATCCTGCGGTACGGGCGTCCGCTGCGGTCATGGTTTTGGGGGGCATCCCGGTCTTGTGGAACACCACCTGCCACACGGACATCACCGCTCCCTGGGCCTGCAGAGCAACACAAACGAAAAGCCAGCTGAGACCCAGAGCCATTCGGGAAGCTGCAAGAGGTGCAGTTCAGAGAGTGTCCACAAGAGGCACTGCAAGCACTACAGAAAGAAACCTCTACACCAGAGGCATCAAACTCCACTCGAGGGACAGTGCCCATTCCAGCTTCTCTCAATGAACTTACTTGAGCCAATTGAATAGGGTTAATATTTTTGCATTGTCTTAGTGGATTTCAAAAAAAAAAAATTTGAGGTACACTACCTATACAAACAGAGGCCCGGGAGAGATGTTAATGTGTCCGATTAATCAAATGAAACCAAGTGCTTCAGAGCTGTGGGTTGAAGACACTGTGGCCGTCCAGGAACAGTTTGACACCCCTGCTCTACACCCGCCCCCACCCCATCCTGGGGACCCCCTGCATCTGCAGATTCCCATTCCAACCAGTTTATCAATTGCTTACACCCTTCACTCATCTAATCGTGCTTAAACCTGCAATTGTCCTCAGCTTAAGTTACTTCTAAAAGTTGAATACACTGCCAGTCATTTAGATGCTGAACAATTAAAGAAGTCTTAAGCCAATAGTTCAATTGAGTGCTCAGGCAGAATTAAACAGACACAAGGGGTCCCCCAGGACCTGGGAAGCCCTGTACCACCCCCACCCCAGTTGAAAATTCACTCACTATGGAGAGAGCCGCTTCCCAGTCCTCCTTCTCCAGTCCTTCCTGAGCGATGACCGGGACATTCTTCCTGACAGACACCTGGGGGCAGGAGGTTTGAACAGCAGGGATTGGAGCCAGACTCCCCATGCATAGCAGGCACAGACGTGCCTGGTTTTGTGACAAGCTTGTTACCTAGGCACACTGTGGCTAAAATCAAGCTCACAGTAAAACCTGGACCGGAAGTGAAACTGCTATGCAACAGGAATCGCGTTTACCCCTGAAGTGTAACTCCATTAGTTAGAATAATTTAACAGACACCCTTATCCAGGGCGACTTACAATTGTTACAAGATATCGCATTATTTTTATATACACTTACCCATTTATACAGTTGGGTTTTTACTGGAGCAAACTAGGTAAAGCACCTTGCTCAAGGGTACAGCAGCAGTGTCCCCCACTAGGGATTGAACCCACAACCCTCCGGTCAAGAGTCCAGAGCCCTAACCACCACTCCACTGCTGCCCAGGGAGCAAAATAAGACTCCCAATGCAAAGCAGTTTGATCCAATCCTGGTTTTACTACAATTAAGACACCCAAGGTTGTTACCTACACACTGTGGGTAAAATCAAGCTGATCATAAAACCTGGAATGGGTGAAACTGCTATGCAATAGGAGTCATTTCCATCCTTGAATCACTAGGGTGTGATTGATCAATTAATAGGAGCAGATACATTGCTCAATTGTGAACCCTAGTTTCGGGGTCCCCTTCACCTCCATGTAGTTATCCTCACAGACGATCTCACGGGGGTTCCAGGGGCTCTCCGTGCTGCAGGACAGGGAGAAGGGGTAGACCGTCTCTCTGCCCAGAGAGTCCAGTCTCACGAAGCGGTACTGGAGCGCATAGGAGACGTCATTCTAGAGAGAACGGAGAAAGAACGGGGTCAGTACTAGAGACTTCTTCACAAGCGGCATACGGGGCTAGGACTTCCAAAAACAGGGTGGATGACAAGACCATTGCACCCCTAAAAGGAATGGGAGACCATTTCTGAGATAGTTCACCTCTTTCAATTGAAAGGAACTTCATGCACCAAACTGACTTCAAATGAATGCGTTGCCATTGCGAGATGTTTACCTGCCGATTGCAGACTTGATGAACATTGTAATTGATAAAGGGAACAGGATTATATAGATGCATGTGTTTTTTTCAGTTCCCCGTTGCGGTGTACGAGAGTGTAGAGCGTTTTTTTTTTTTTTTTACTGCAGTGACGTACTCACCACGCTCTCCACGTGACAGGCCAAGAACGACGCTCTGAAGATCAAGTCTCCGGGAAGGTTGAAGGAATACGTAAACCCGCACGCCGCTGCGTAGCTGTCATTCAGCGGGTAAACCCCGCTTCTATCTGGAGGGGGGGATAAAAATGAGGGAGAACATCACAACGGGCTACCGAGCAAATCCCATAGGGATTGAAGTCATTTCAGAGATTCCGTTTATCTGTGGCACTCAACGAGCCAATAAGAGTTTCCTTTAAATTACTTTAATTCTGATACCCCACAAGGTTTTTATTAACAAAGAGACCCAACGTTTTACCCTATACTCAAAACCCGAATGCCCGCACAGCTGCCGTTTCTTAAACCGACCCAACTTACCGATGACGTCAAAGCGAAAGTTACCGCCGGCAAACTTGCCATTGGTTGACATCCAGAAGTACCGATCCCGGCACTCGGTCACAAAGTTACCTGAAGTCAGAAATGAACGCACAGAGCCGCTCCGTTATTTAAGAACACCGGCAACACAAAGTCACACACCATATTAAATAGAATAGATAAAACGTTTTTTTAAGTTGGCTATATAGCGTTTCATAAGCCTAAACAAAGCTGCCAATTCAATCAATTAATAGAATACTCATAACTTGAACCAACTACAGCGTTCAGGAAGTCTAAACGTTACATGCCAAATCAAGGGCGAGTTCCCAGTTCAATTAATTCTCTTCATTAAGCATCTCGAGTGACTGTCAATTATCTGATCTGCCCCGAGAACCATTACCCTTTTATTCTGTATACAAGGGCGGTCAATCAATTTATTAAACATATCTGATAATACTGTGATAGACATAATACACAGATTCCAGTTAGCGGGAGTCCTGGACTAGCCCAACTGGATAACATTAAATACCCCAACATTAGTGTAGAGTTGGGTTTGTGAACCCAAGACACACAAGTACCACATGAACCCACGTGATACAGATATATTACACTGCAGACTGGAGATTGTTCTGCGGCGTGAATATTGATCTTACCCGACAAGTCCTGAGCGACCAAGCCAGCCGGCAACACCGCGCTTAACCAGGCAACTCTGGAATAATAATAATAATAATAATAATAATAATAACATATACATGCGAGTTCTTAGACATCCGGCACACTCATCCGCAGTAGCCAGTTAATACTAAAGTTCAAATTAACTTAAACAGACCACGGACTATGCTAAATTGTTAATTATTTTAAATGTGCACAGATAGAGGGGTTGGTGGAATTGTTTGAAAATGTGATAACCACAGTCCACGAATAGTGAGACAATATCTATCTTAAAATCTAATTTAAAAAAATTAAACTCACCCTAAAAGCAGCCTAAACCCCATCTCAATACGATTTCTCCAGCCGTGTCCACCACAGATCAGCAATCACTAACAAAACCTCGCTTCTCTACAACAGAAAGAAGCCGCTGCGTTCGCTCGCTTGGTGGGACACGGCGCGCCCCGGGGTTTATAAAGCCCTCAAAATCGCACCGCTTCCGATCACAGCACCTGACTGAGATTGAACTGAAGAGTCAACACGTGGTCTTAATCACGCGTGATTAACTGCTGATCGGGAGTCCCCAGTTATCATCATCATCATCATCATCATCATCATCATCATCATTAGTAGTATTTTGTTTTCTGAGTTTAATTTAATTAATGACGCAATGCGGGTCGATTTCCTCAATTGATCCTCCAGAGCGCGCAATGGGTCGGAATTGCTTGATCAATCCCACCTGCTATCGCTGCCGAGACCCGGCGTCTCCAGTATATATACTCGGGTCGGGTCCGGTTAAACGATGTCGGTGGTGTTGAGGTGTCGTGGTTATTCGGGCAATCAGCGTGGAAAACAGATACAATGGCCGTCGCGCTCTTTTTACAGTAAGTGCAGTCTTATTTATGTTTTTTTTTTTTTTTTTTTTTTTTTTTTTAAATCTTATTTAAATTAGGAGGCAGCTGTTATATATATATATATATATATATATATATATATATATATATATATATAGTAAACTAGAAACACTTTTTTTTTTTCTTTGTGTGTGTCGAGCACTCGGTTTGGGAAGCTTAACTTTATCCTTTTCCAACGGTGATAACATTCAAACGTTAATATGTCTTAAAAACCTAATAGTATCTTTCTTAACCAAATTAAAAGTTAACTTTTTTTTTCTTCGCTGTTTTGTTGATCAAATGGTATCCAATTAATATTGGAGAGTGACTCGAGAGGATAAAAACTGACAAACTTAAACGCCCGCATCCAACCTGTCCGTACGTTTGAATTGGTGCACTTCGTTGTAATAATGATTTGGTATAATTCGGGGGGGGGTAGTAATAACCTGTACCTTAAAGGGTTAATTTTAATTGTTCCTTTGCCCTCACTCGATTAGCGCATACCCTGCAGCGCGCTCGTTACACGGACCCGTCTAGACTAACGCTGAAGTCTCTCTTCCAGATTCGCACTGCTGTGCGCGGCGCTTCTCGTGGACGCGGACGCGCTCTGTAGTCTTCATTCTAAACCCCCAAAGCTGAACACATTGGCCAACGGATTAGACTACAACTCCCATGAGCCTCTGTCCTTGATATGAAGTGGATCTTGAACTCAAGTGCTTCAAAAGCATGGCAGTGACCTACAAAGCTTTTTTTTTTTTCCTCCTCTAGATGTTAAAAACTACAAATCCCATACCCGCCAGTTTCACTGATTTATCAGTGCGATGGCTACTCGTTTCCAGACAGTTTGTCAAACCAAGATGAGGAAAATAAAAAATTCAGATATGTCTGCGTCTTTACAGGAAATGAGCAATGCAGGTGTTTCAGAAATTGAAAGCGAACAGGGAGCTTCGAGTTAGTTGCAGCGTGTTCACAGTCGAGTAAAATACAAGTTCAACCAACAGTGGCTAAAAGATTAACCCTGGCTTAAGTTTGACAATGTTAAAAAAAAAAAAAAAAAAAAAAATCCATGTTTTGTACGTTTTATCAGGATGCAGGGGAACTGATGGCAGGCAAGACTGCATTTTAACAGGGAGCCAGGAGTTGAAACATGAAAATATCTTAAACACAGCGCTTCAAAACGACACGCAGTGTGCGGAGAGGCAGCTCAGCGCGCCGCCATAAACAGCAAGCAGCGCCTTCTGAGGAACATGCGAGCAGGCAGCTAAAATAAATAAATAAATAAATAAAACGTTAACCATTTTAATTTTGTTGATGCAAAATAATTAAACTGCACACGTGTTATGTAAGAAAGAGGGAACAAAAGATCTGTAGACATTCAACAATACATTTAAGCAAACCATGTTTATTATTATTATTATTTGTGTGCGCGTCAAGCATTTTTATTAAATCTCGCTTATAATTGCTGGTCATAACTTTTAGTTGGTCAAAGCAAGTATTTTTTAATACAGTGTTATTTGAGTATTTAAAATATGGTTATCTTCAAAAATTAAAATATCAGCAACGGTGTGTTAATTAAACGAAGCGCCTGACGCCGCTCGGAACTTTGGCATTTTTAAATCCTAACGGTCTCTGCTCAGCGGAGTGGAATGTTCAGGAGCCGGTTGCCTAGCAGCGTCTCCGCCTCCTTCTCTGCCCCGCCCCCTCTCTCCCTCTCTCGTTGCTCCAGCTAGGAGTTCACATTCAGCTTCCTTAGATTATATAGCGCCATTCTTTACTAACTTTTACAAATGAGCTTATTGGAGGCTTCGTGTTTTTAAGATGGTTCAGGTGCAGTCCGGGCAGACTGACTGCAGCATCATTACAGTATACCGCACTGCGCTCGGCTTTGTGTGGAGGCTGATACACAAAATAATGAACGACTGGTAAAGAAATCACATGGATTGCTTTTTAATGCTAAATGTGTATCTGGTATTCTAAGTATTACCTACAATTAATAACTCAGCTATATTCATATTCAGAATGTGATACAGTATTAAGACAGTGTCCAGTATTAGAAATAAATAAACACGCTTTAAGAGAAACAGCAGTGATGTTTATTGACCATTCCCATCCATTCTCTATATGTTTCTACATTGTGGTTGCAATCCACAGGGACAAGGGACTCAGCGATGTTAAATAAAAAACTAGAGCCCACAATTAACCAATATAGAAAGGAAGAGGGGAGAAATGTACTGCCTGCATGCAGGACCTTCCACTTTCCTCTATTAAATGTCATTTGCCATGTGTCTGCCCAGTTCTGAATGCTGTCGAGATCATTTTGAATGACCTTTGCTGCTGCAACAGTGTTTGCCACTCCTCCTATTTTTGTGTCATCTACAAATTTAACAAGTTTGCTTACTATACCAGAATCTAAATCATTAATGTAGATTATGAATAGCAGATGACCTAATTCTGATCCCAATGTGCATTATAAATATGGGAGATACTGAAATTGAAGAAGGAATCTATGAAAAAGACCCAGGAGTTTATGTTGGCTCAGAAATGTCTTCATCTAGACAATGTGGGGAAGCTATAAAAAAAGGCCAACAAGATGCTTGGATATATTAAGTGTTGAAATTAAATCAAGGGAAATAATGTTAAAACTTCACAATGCATTAGTAAGACCTCATCTAGAATATTGTGTTCAGTTCTGGTCACCTCGTTACAAAAAGGATATTGCTGCTCTAGAAAGAGTGCAAAGAAGAACAACCAGAATTATCCCGGGTTTAAAAGGCATGTCGTATGCAGACAGCCTAAAAGAATTGAATCTATTCAGTCTGAATCAAAGAAGACTATGCGGTGATCTGATTCAAACATTCAAAATCCTAAAAAGTATTGACAATGTCAACCCAGGGGACTTCTTGGACCTGAAAAAAGAAACAAGGACCAGGGGTCACAAATGGAGATTAGATAAAGGGGCATTCAGAACACAAAATAGGAGGCACTTTTCAACCATCACAGACTAGCAGCTCTGCACACTCCTATAACACTGCATGAGATCAAAGAACAGCCACATAAACTACAGCCAGGGAACTCCTGTGGGACAGACATGAGTAAGGATCCGCGCAAAGTGATGTGCGGTTTCAAACCCCCGTGAGAGGCTGTGTGCTCCCGTGGTTAAAGACAAGGGCTTGCAGGGAAATAAGCGGCACGCACGCTTTCATTTTTGAATTTTTGTTTGTAAAAAACAGCGAGTTAAAGACCACGTACATTTTATTTACTTTTTTTTTTTTAAAACAGCTTCAGTGGTTTCAATCTCTCCTCGCACTAAATCGCAGAGTCAGCTCTGAACACGGCATCCTTTATATCCCCTTGTGTGATCGAGTGGAAATCTGCTCTGCAGCGCACTCCAGCACCCACACAGCTCCCTGACCTGCACACCGCAGGGCAACTGCTGTACAAAGGCTGTTTTATCAGTCCCTGCTGTGGATTAAAATAGTATTGGTTTTAAGAATAAATAATTAAACTCACATGGGGAGGTGTCGAGTCGCAGGGCTTCCTGTGCTGTAAACCTGGTCGTCATGGAGACGGGCAGAACGCAGCTCACGCTATTCCTTATACAATGCTGCCATCGTGCGGTCATTTACTAGAACTGTTTGTTATCTATCTATCAGCTCAGTTGCCCTTTGAAATGACTCGGATAACCTTAACCCCTGTGTAAAGATAGACATTTCAGATACATTCTTAAAATACAGCAAACAGAATATTTACAGGGTACGCAGGAGAGTACTGTGTGTATAAATAATAAAGTGTTTTGTAATTGCTCTTATTTGAAATCATTCATGTATTTATCATGTTTACTACGTGTTCTTACTGGACTCATATAAGCAAATAGTTACTATCAGGTTTAGCTGCTCTTAGTCGAATTCACTCTTATAATTTACTGTGTGCTTTATTTTGCTCTTACTTGAATTGATCTTATTGTACTTTCATATCTGCTCTTATCTGTATTATGATATTCTGTAATGTGATATTTTATAACGTGATACTTTGTACTGTGATAACTTGTAACAACTGTAAGTCGACCTGAATGTCTGCTAAGAAATAAATACTAATAACAGTAGAAATGTCATTGCTGATTTTCACTACCTGTACTACCTCTTGTAAACAGCAGAGGGCAGCAGCGACCGCTTGTCACGGAGCTGTGTTCAGATCAAATAACATGTTAGTTTAATACAGTGGTGGCCGGAACGTGGATCGCAGAGATTTTCGGTGGATGTCGGGTCGAATCATAGCATATACTCACACAACAGTGTTTGCTTCGGATGATGGGCAGAGTCTTCTGTGTCGTCCAGTAGCACAGATGAAATCTCAACAGTTTCTGCGTCTGAGACGAACAAAATGCTTGTGCGAAAATACATTTTAATTTAGGCGCACGTAGGCGACTAGAAATTCCTAAAGGTAGACTATATAAAAAATAAACGTGATTTATTTTTTCAGCTGGAAAGTAAAACCAAAAAAAACTCACATTCGGATCTAAACTCTAAGCTCAATCGTAATGCACCCTGGGAATGTAGTTTATTGGTGTCCACTGCCCACTGTTAATCACACATTAAAAACTACAAATCCCATACCCGCCAGTTTCACTGATTTATCAGTGCGATGGCTACTCGT
This sequence comes from Acipenser ruthenus, assembly GCF_902713425.1. Lineage (NCBI taxonomy): Eukaryota > Metazoa > Chordata > Actinopteri > Acipenseriformes > Acipenseridae > Acipenser > Acipenser ruthenus. The sequence goes on from NC_081236.1 coordinate 5,888,414, forward strand.
TTCCAGACAGTTTGTCAAACCAAGATGAGGAAAATAACAAATTCAGAGATGTCGGCGTCTTTACAGGACATGAGCAATGCAGGTGTTTCAGAAATTGAAAGCGAACAGGGAGCTTCGAGTTAGTTGCAGCGTGTTCACAGTCGAGTAAAATACAACTTCAACCAACAGTGGCTAAAAGATTTCCCCTGGCTTAAGTTTGACAATGTTAAAAAAAATCCATGTTGTTCCCGTTTTATCAGGATGCAGGGGAACTGATGGCAGGACAGACTGCATTTTAACAGGGAGCCAGGAGATCAAACATGAAAATATCTTAAACACAGCGCTTCAAAACGGAGAGGCAGCTCAGCGCGCCGCCATGAACAGCAAGCAGCGCCTTCTGAGGAACATGCGAGCAGACAGCTAAAATAAATACATAAATAAAACGTTAACAATTGTAATTGTGTTGATGCAAAAGAATTAAACTGCACACGTGTTATATAAGAAAGAAGGAACAAAAATATCTGTAGACATTCAACAATACATTTAAGCAAGACATGTTTATTATTATTATTATATGTGTGTGTCCCTAAATGTCAGTGCGCGTCAAGCATTTATATTAAATCTCGCTTATAATTGCTGGTCATAGCTTTTAGTTGGTCAAAGCAAGTATTTTTTAATACAGTGCTATTTGAGTATTTAAAATATGGTTACTTCAAAATTAAAATGTCAGCAACGGTGTGTTAATTAAACGAAGCGCCTGACGCCGCTCGGAACTTTGGCATTTTTAAATCCTAACGGTCTCTGCTCAGCGGAGTGGAATGTTCAGGAGCCGGTTGCCTAGCAGCGTCTCCGCCTCCTTCTCTGCCCCGCCCCCTCTCTCCCTCTCTCGTTGCTCCAGCTAGGAGTTCACATTCAGCTTCCTTAGATTATATAGCGCCATTCTTTACTAACTTTTACAAATGAGCTTATTGGAGGCTTCGTGTTTTTAAGATGGTTCAGGTGCAGTCCGGGCACACTGACTGCAGCATCATTACAGTATACCGCACTGCGCTCGGCTTTGTGTGGAGGCTGATACACAAAATAATGAACGACTGGTAAAGAAATCACATGGATTGCTTTTTAATGGTAAATGTGTATCTGGTATTCCAAGTATTATCTACAATTAATAACTCAGCTATATTCATATTCAGAATGTGATACAGTATTAAGACAGGGTCCACTATTAGAAATAAATAAACACGCTTTAAGAGAAACAGCAGTGATGTTTATTGCCCATTCCCATCCATTCTCTAGATGTTTCTACATTGTGGTTGGAATCCACAGGGACAAGGGATTCAGCGATGTTAAATAAAAAACTAGAGCCCACAATTAACCAATATAGAAAGGAAGGGGGGAGAAATGTATTGCCTGCGTGCAGCACCTTCCACTTTCCTCTATTAAATGTCAGTTGCCATGTGTCTGCCCAGTTCTGAATGCTGTCGAGATCATTTTGAATGACCTTTGCTGCTGTAACAGTGTTTGCCACTCCTCCTATTTTTGTGTCACTTGTTATTGATTTATTTATATAAATGTGTGTTTTGTTGTTCACCTCTTTATTATTATTTCTCATCTCGAGTGTGGTTTGATGTATTTGCTTCACTGGACCCCCCTAAACTACTTTCTCTCTTTCCTCTATGGAACTATACGAGCGAAACTCCGATTGGCTGAAGGACTGTCTGCCCAATGCACGCCCCTCCCCCCCCCCGTTGCTTAGCAACCGCGTCTCCCGTTCCACGGCTCTGCTTGCCAGCGGCTCGCTGCTTGATCTCCCCGCCCTGCCAATCATCTCCTGCCTTTATAAATGCGGAGGAATATTGTGAGAGGGAGAGCCGGACTTGTGAAGGAGATTCCGCGCTGCAGACTGGAGCTGGAACGCGGAGAGACTTTATGAAACTGATAGATCCAAGTATTTTATATAAACTGCAATAATATAATCTGTGGTAACTAGTTTAATTAACTTCACTATAAGAAACTGATAGATCCAAGTATTTTATATAAACTGCAATAATATAATCTGTGGTAATTAATTTAAGTTTAATTAACTGCACTATATGAAACTGATAGATTTAGAGTTTGTTTTTATTGTATTATCCTTATATATATATATATATATATATATATATATATATATATATATATATATATATACTGTATATCTACTAGACAATTGTTAGATTGTGAAGTGAAGGTGGCATTGTCATTTGGTTTTCATTATTGTTAATGTGCTTGAGATTTTTTAAAACAATTACAAATAAAAACTTGTAAAGATTATTTTTGGTATATGATTGCTTGGTTTCCCCTGGATAAAAGAGTTTTTGTGCGAACCAACCACTCGACGTCCTTGTCCTCAATAAACACAAGGTGGCGCAGTCAAATTATTAACATAAATGTAGCTATATGTATATAAAGACCTGCTACACAAGCAACCAACTGTTTGCTAAACTATTTAAGGACCAAGCGTTTTTTTGGCTGTATTTGACTATGTTCCTATAACAATGCACAAAAAATCAATTTGTTACAGTCGCATCTTGGAATGGGTGTCCTTGTTTTCAGAACACTCTGGGGAACGTTATAGCTTCTCTTAAATAATCTGTCAAAGCCGTCTGGCAAGGCAAGCTGTGGCTTTCAATTTGAAATTTCAGTATGATGTGGTGTTGACACGATCTCGGTCCTTAAAGGGTTAAGAGCCAAACACACTGACCAATTGCACCACAGGAATTTTCTGCGGGATACGAGGTAAAAAATCACCAGCCTTGACAGGTTGCATTCCTGAAACTGACAGCTCGGCACCATTGGTTGTGCTTGATAGGAAATGGTGTTGTTGGAGTCGGGGTATAGCTCAGCGGTAGAGCATTTGACTGCTGATCAAGAGATCCCCGGTTCAAATCTGCATACCCCCATTTTTATTTAAATAAAAATACAAGTTGCATTATATAATTTTTCTTTTCAGCTGCAAAGGTACAAACAAGTAACAAATAGTGTTTTAAAGACAGCAACAAGGTACGGACGGGGATTGAACCCGTGATCTTCGGTTTACGAGACCGACGCCTTACCACTTGGCCACCGCACCCTTCATGACTGCAAATGAAATGGGAAGCTTGGACTCTATTGAGAAGGCTGCCCGGAAAGAGAATCTGGCTGGAAACCAACCTTACGGTTAACAGCTGAATGCCAAGGATGGGCAAAATAGTCTCGGAAACTCTTTAAATAGAAAACATTGGTCTCCATATTTATTTAAAATACAAATAGAAAATAGGTTGCCAGACATGTATTTTAAATAGAAATGAGTAAATACTATTTTGCAAATAGTATTTTTTTTAAAACACTTGACACCCTCTACCGGCTGTAGTATACACCCATTTTTTATTTATTGTTTTCATAATAATGAACTGAAAGTTTCAGTACTGCCTCAGTCCACAAGCCTGTCAGTAACCGTATTTTGATCCAAAAGAACTGGTACTTCTATAGCAATAATTACAGTAGTTTTATGCTGTCTTTGAAAATGAATTAATTTGGAGTTAAGAATCGTACATCTTTTACCAGAAACATTTAGTTTTACATTAAATGGATTTCATATTGGAGTGAAGCTATAGTCGCATTGCTGAGTAAGGAATGACCATAAAACAAGGCACATGCTAATTCTGAGGACACACTCGTTTTAGGTGTTAACCCTATTATTTGCAGCAGCAGCGATGCAATTTTAAAGCTTTTCACCATTTTTCAACTTTTTATTTACTTAAAACAAAAATGCAGTTTCTGCTCAATTTGTAATAAAGCAGTACTTGTTATATGATCCTGATAGTAATCGTAATATAATCAGAGCCTTCTGAGGACACAGACGCCGTTACCCACAGTGACTTACAATCATAAACAAAAACACATTTCAAGAATCACAGTTCAAGTATTCATACATATAAGAGCAAGATCAAATACAATGACTTCAGTTCTAAAAAGTACAAGTATATGGCAAAATACGATTCAATAATCAGAGCAGATAACAGCTCCTCCTCAAGAGTCACCTCTTCAGACAGCACCTGTAGAACTCCTATTTCTGATTAGTGCCACCAGTGTCGTCCAAATCGATCGCTTTCGAATTCAGCGGGTTGCCCGGGTTAGTACGGCTCCTAAAGAAATATGCATTTTAAATCTGAAGCTTAATAATCCCCAAAGAACAGTTTTAATAATACTGATGTGTAAGTATAGGCAAAACATAATGCTATTAAAAACGATATCCGTTTGGGGATGTATAAAAACTACAAATCCCATGTGGCATTGCGGCTCCCGCACCTGCGCAGTGAGGTGAGAGAGACTGCGAGTCTTGTTTAAATTTTGAGCGGGGAAGAGAAAAGGCGCGCGCCTCGCGTCGTCTCCACACTGTCGCGTGAGAAGAGCTGACGGTATAATAATAATAATAATAATAATAATAATAATAATAATAATAATAATAATAATAATAATGACAGTGTACAACAGGTTTCTTAAAAATGTACACAATGTTTAGCAGATTAAAACATCTTTTATTTTCATGACGTTTCGGGCAAAAGCACTTCAGCTGTTAAAAAGAAAAATAAATTTGTTGTTATTCAAGAATTGTAGTTATACAAAAATTATATATATATATATATATATATATATATGTGTGTGTGTGTGTGTGTGTGTGTAAACGGTGTAGGAGTTATTTAATTAATGTTTTGACATACATTGATTCATCTTGTCTAAAAATGAGTAGGAAATAAAGAGTCGATTTGGCTGATATTTGTTTGAGGTTTTTATTAAGTAACGGCAACACGTAATAAGTTGTAGATTTAAATGACAAGTGTTCGTTGTTTCTTTGCTATAGTTTAGTTTTCATTTGTCTAATAAGCGCATCCCTAAGCCAGGCCGCGCTAGCAGGCGTCCCGGGGAAACTCGAGCCGTCACTTTCCAGCCTTCACTTTTATTTTATTTTTTATCCCGGTCAGAAACAGTAAAAATGTAAAATCGTCCAGGTTTTAATATTTTATATTCAACATTTTTTTTGTATCGTTTCTAAACTGTGCTCGCAGCAGCGCGCGCGTCAAGTTGACACAGCGCAGTCTGTTTATTAAACACAAAAGCAGAATAAAGAAAGGTGTGGGTGCCTTGTTTCATCATTCCCACTGTGTGTTTGAGGATTTAATATTCTGTGTAACTTCCTGGACCATGGCAGTTTGAACTCATTATTTATTTTATTTTATTTTGGAAGTGCCACCAGCCGAGGTAGCCTTTTAAGTGAAGTCCCTATCGTGTTTTTATTAAAACAGACATTATATATAATATATTCGTGTCAATAGTATTTAATTTTTTAATGTATGTATAATTCAGGTTTGCGAAATGTCTAAAAGGAAGAGGCAACAATCTGCAGGTACGTCTAAGAAAATACATTTGGATAAACCAGATCAACCTGTCTCTGTCTGTCTGTCTGTCTGTCTGTCTGTCTGTCTCTCTCTGTTTGTCTTTCTCTCTCTGTCTGTCTCTCTCTGTCTGTCTGTCTCTCTCTCTCTCTCTGTCTGTCTGTCTCTGTCTGTTTCTCTCTCTGTCTCTCTCTCTGTCTGTCTCTCTCACTCTGTCTGTCTGTCTGTACATTTTAAACCCTGTTTCGTGCAAATAAAAACACCTTTTTATTTGTTGGTTCACGCACGGCCCTCGTACCTTCATTAAAGGGTTCATTTATTTTAATTCTCAGGCGGTAAGCGAAAAGGAACGACAAAGAAAAAGAAAGTAACACAGGAGAAGGCTTTGGGGACTGTGAACGAGGAGAGCGCCGCCTGTGGTCAGCAAGCGGAACTGCACTGTGAGGATGACCCCGCTGCCCCGAGCAGCGCAGAGGAGAGAGGAGTCGCAGGGAGGTACGGGACAGGGAGACAAACTAGGGCTCCTGGAACCAGGGTTCAAACCGCCGTTCCTGAAAATGGATTCATACCAGCAGTCTGTGTGGGTTTTTTTCTCCAAGTGTTTCGGTAGCTTCCTCAAATCAAGTTCAGAGTGTTTTTTGTCTCGCAGTCCTCACATAGCAAAGCCAGCTGGAGAAACACACTCGTGACTGCATTGGAGGCTCTGCAGCCACCGAACGCTGTGAAACTTTGACGTGCATTATCTATGTGACAATGCTTTAGGAACATTTCTAAACGTTTTACACTTGGACTGCGGCTGAACTCTTAATATCTGGCATGTTAACCCAGCTTTCTTATCCTTTCTAAAGCAGGTCAGAGAGTGAGGGGGGAGACGGCGCTCACAAACTCAGCCCTGGAGTGAAGGACTGCTTCCTACCGTTAGCCCAGGTAGGCATTTCATTATTCATATTTCAATGGATTTATTCATTATTTTAACACTCAGGCTGTAAATACACATTTTTAATAGATCCATCCTTCTGTAATGGTTGTTTTAGCATTTAAACCACCAGAACCACATTTACAGATAGATTTGCAAGGTTGTGTTTTTTTTTTTTTTCCCAGTAAAAACTTTTCAAATGGGGGAAGGGGGAAAATAAAATAGTACCCTTGACTCTGAGGACCTATGAATTGCTTCTGTTTGCAAAAATCCTTAACGGCTAGTTTCACAGCCCACGTTGAGCGCTAATCAGGGTCTGTGAAACTAGCCGCTAGTATGGCTAACTCCTTTAAATAAAATAATATATATTTAGCTCAAAGAGCAGGCTGCCCTATAATTCTGTTATAATTGTATAATATATACTGTGAACTAGCCGGCACCACACACGGTTCTTGCCCCTTTAAAAATAGACCCAGGACTCCAGAAACTGGTTTATTTCTTTTAATAAACACAAAACAAACACAAAAACAAAACACAAAATAAACTCCTAGCTCTATACGAGCACTAACTAGACACACGGGAACCTCACTATCGGGCAGGACGGCTAAGACGTTTAACTGCCAAATGCAAAAACACACTCTTCTTCAAACTTACACGACTGCTTGGAAGCAGAGCACCCCTTTCTGCCTCCTTCTCCTCAGCAGCCCCGAGCAAAGTGACTGCCTCTCTTTTATACCCTGCACCTGGCTCTAATTTAATAATAAGCACCAGGTGCAGGGGATAATTAATAATAAAACAATTAACAAATCAAAGTAACAATAAAGCAAAACAATCAAACAATAGAGCAAACTAACAAACAAGGTGCCTGCGCACATATCCTACACAGGGAGGATTTTAACACCCCTCCCTGCTGTCTTACAATACATATATAAAAAAATCACTCTTACATCTGTATCAAATACATGAACACTTTTTATAATAAGTGTGTCTGAGGCTCCCGCTTCTGTAAAGACGTGCGCGGCTGGACTCTGTAATAAGAGCGTGTCCGAGGCTCCCGCTTCTGTAAAGACTCGTGCGGCTGGACTCTGTAATAACAGCATGTCCGAGGCTCCCGCTTCTGTAAAGACTCGCGCGGCTGGACTCTGTAATAACAGCGTGTCCGAGGCTCCCGCTTCTGTAAAGACTCGCGCGGCTGGACTCTGTAATAACAGCGTGTCCGAGGCTCCCGCTTCTGTAAAGACTCGCGCGGCTGGACTCTGTAATAACAGCGTGTCCGAGGCTCCCGCTTCTGTAAAGACTCGCGTGGCTGGACTCTGTAATAACAGCGTGTCCGAGGCTCCCGCTTCTGTAGAGACTCGCGCGGCTGGACTCTGTAATAACAGCGTGTCCGAGGCTCCCGCTTCTGTAAAGACTCGCGTGGCTGGACTCTATAATAACAGCGTGTCCGAGGTTCCCGCTTCTATAAAGACTCGTGCGGCTGGACTCTGTAATAACAGCGTGTCCGAGGCTCCCGCTTCTATAAAGACTCGCGCGGCTGGACTCTGTAATAACAGCGTGTCCGTGGCTCCCGCTTCTGTAAAGACTCGCGCGGCTGGACTCTGTAATAACAGCGTGTCCGAGGCTCCCGCTTCTGTAAAGACTCGTGCGGCTGGACTCTGTAATAACAGCGTGTCCGAGGCTCCCGCTTCTATAGAGACTCGCGCGGCTGGACTCTGTAATAACAGTGTGTCCGAGGCTCCCGCTTCTGTAAAGACTTGCGCGGCTGGACTCTATAATAACAGCGTGTCCGAGGTTCCTGCTTCTATAAAGACTCGTGCGGCTGGACTCTGTAATAACAGCGTGTCCGAGGTTCCTGCTTCTATAAAGACTCGCGCGGCTGGACTCTGTAATAACAGTGTGTCCGAGGCTCCCGCTTCTATAAAGACTCGCGCGGCTGGACTCTGTAATAACACCGTGTCCGAGGCTCCCGCTTCTGTAAAGACTCGCGCGGCTGGACTCTGCAATAACAGCGTGTCCGAGGCTCCCGCTTCTGTAGAGACTCGCGTGGCTGGACTCTGTAATAACAGCGTGTCTGAGGCAGGGCAACTAGAACTGAAGAGCAGCACCTGGGCTTGGGTAAAACGTTTATATATTAAAAAGAAAAAAACACACCTTAACCAAACGAGGACATATCCCTCCTAATCGCGCTGGTGTTAAACTGAGGGTTTGTATCGGGGTTACAGCCCAAAGCAACCTGAAAGGAGGCTCAGGAGCGTGTGATACAAGATGGGTGGAGACCGGTGTGAAATCAGGAGCAGTGATCGTGCTCACCATGTAGAGTGACAGACAGACAGACATCCTTCAGATGAGACATGAAACAAACAAGGTCTTATTGGAAGTGACTCTGCAGCAGCAGCAGTTGTTGATGAAGCATAGCTCACCCCCTAGTCTCTAAGTCACTTTGGATAAAAACGTCCGCTAAATTAATAATTAATAATAAAAGATGGACACTATCGGCCCATAAGGATCCCAGTAACAAAAACAGTATTTCAGTAATTGCATTAGTTTTCTATACTGCAGACGCCATATGAAGGGTAAGAAGGTGGCGGGCAGGAGGGGGGTCAGTTCAAACTATTTTAAGTAATAAAATGTATTTTGAAGTTACTTTCCTTGTTTTGGTGAACTGCTGTCTGCTGTGCTTGCGTTTTCAGGATATCCTCCCGGGCCGCTCCTCCACTGCGGGCTTATCCTGCGATGATGATGAGGATGATGATGATGATGATGTCGCCCAGCCCAGCGCGCCGGAGGATACCACTTCGGACCAGCACAGGGGGGCAGGGGAAGGGCCGGGGCAGGGAGACGCCACCCTCCACAGTCACGGGGGAGCGCAAGGGCCGAACCACAAAGCCAGCACTTCGGGAGAGCAGAGACAGGAGGCAGATCCAGAGAGGCAGCAGCCCACTGTAACGGAGCAAGGGGGGGCAGGAGAGGGGGGGCAGGAGCACCTACCCCATCCCGAGGGGTGCGGGACCCCTGGATTAAAAGCCTCTCTGGGGTTGGAGGGTACAGAAACGCAGGGTGGTGGTGTTGCTGGTAGTCCACAGGGAGAGCTAGCCTGTTTATTAGGGAGCACGGAGGCTGTGTTTACAGAGGGGGGGAAGCAGTCCGAGTCAGCCAAGCCGAAACACGTTGAGACTTACCCCGAGACACAGGCTGAAACATCGGCCGAGCTGCAGGGAAAGGGGGTGGCGGAGCCTTGCATCGAAGCTGGGGCTCAGCCTGCACCCCCACATTCCCACTGCGGAACCCCCGGAGAGCCCCCTGCCCTACCAGCAGCAGCAGCAGCCTCCGTTCCTGAGAGAGAAGAATCTATGAGGCTCTGCAAAGGGGTGATCACCAGGCAGGGGCGAGGAGTCGCGATGGAGAAGGGCTCGCAAGTTTTCCCGAATCCGGGATCCGGAACAACACCGCTGCCTCGTGCCTCTGCCGCCTCCTGGTCCCCTCGGAGCTGCGCGGGGCGATCCCAGATCCGACTCGGGAATGAGAACGCGGAATCGGCAGCAGGCAAGAAAATCCAAGACAGTGAGGAGGCGGGCCCTGAAATGAACGAGAAGGATTTCATGAGAAACACCCAACAAAGCCATTCACAGAGCAGAACCGAGACGGAAGAGTTAAAAGCATCGCAGAGCTTCGGAGATGGAGAGGGAAGCGACTGGGGACAAATAAAGCTTTCAGAGAACAACAAACTATCAACGTCATCATCCAGTGCAGCAGCAGCAGCAGAATCCAAACCAGCAGCCGTGTACGTGAACCCGTGCGTGCTGGAGGAGAGGGACTGGGAATCCCGCTTCGCAGTGCTGGAGATGGAAGACTCGAGCGACGCGGGGGCCGGGCAGCGCAAGGCTAAGGGGGCGGCGCGGTCAAGGCGGTGCAAGCCTGCCACCAGTGCTGCTGCTGCTGCTGCTGCTGGGAAGAGGGAGGTGAGGACCGCGCTAGTGTGCGCTGAGACAGCCTGCCCTGATCTGACTCACACCGAGGCGGAGGGAAGTCTCCAGGGAGCAGCTGGGGCAGGCGGACAGAAAGACCCTGCCTCGGCCGCCCAGGATCGAGAGGAGGGGGGACCCCACCCCATTACCCCAGCTGCTGCCCGGGGGAGCCCCGAGTCTGAGAGAGAGGACGTGGGGGCCACACAGAGCTGCAAGGATCACAGCGAGTGGGACTCTGAGTTTCTGCACAACTGCTCCACGCAGGTGAGTGACCGGCGTTTACTGTGGGCAGCGGATCAGTCAGTCAGAGTCATATTAACATGGTCCCTTATTAAAGTTTCTCCTGATGTTTTAGCAGTCAGTCAGTCTCCCCCCCCTCAGGATTATATAGCACTGAGTTTGCCATGGTTTCCAGGCAGCCTCTATCTCTCTGTAAGAATCTCCTCTGTGTGTTGCAGCGCTTCCCTGACTCCTGCTCTCTCCCGGCTCCGCTCCCCGTCCTTGGGACAGAGTCCGGTGGTTCTGCCCTGGAGCTGCCTCTCTCCATCGGCTCCATCTCGGACTCGCAGCTCCACGAGATCACACTGGGGTAAGCGGAGAGGGAGGGAGGGGGGGCGTTTTCAAACATCTGTTCTCCATTAGTGTGTTTGAATGGAGTGTTTGTGTCCTTTTATTCAGAAGGTAATTCTCTGGCGTTCACCTCATGACTAGCAACCACTACGAAGCGCTTTAACATTGAAATGCTGAAAGAAAAACTCAAATCCAGTGAGAAAGCGTTTAGATTAGAAGTCGTCTTTTTGAACAGAAGGCTGCTGAAGGTTTTTCAATGAAGCATTCAGCAGAAGCTGGGGGATCGCCACCGCTTTGTAGTTTTCCCATGTACTTAACGAAAAACTGACGACAAATGTGACGTTTAGAAATCTAACATGACATGCTGCTGTGCTGATATTATGGCTTCAGGTCGACTTTATTTTCAGGATATCGTTTTGTTGTTTCTTTGATTACATGATGTTAAATAACAGATCAAAATGATGTTCAAATAGTGTATTTATTTTTTATTTATTTATTGATTTATTTGTTTTTTTAAATGATGTTTCAATCCTAAAATGTCTCGGTTAGATGCTAGGTGTCCTACTCCAGTGGAGACGTTACAGCTGCAGTGGCTGGCTGGCTTTACAGCTGCAGTGGCTGGCTGGCTGTTTCAGTGCTGCTCTGTGTTCTTGTCTTCAGGGAGGCGATGCCCGAGCCCCAGTCCCAGTCTCTGCAGGACTACGAGGACGCCAGCGAGCTGGTGTGCGGACTCATAGAGGAGCTCTCGCAGATCAAGTAAGTGAACTCACCCGAGACACCAGACCGCTTCACCGCTCGCTCCTTTCACTCGCTCTGGGCTGTGTGTCTGCCTCTGTCTGTCGTTATAAAGATCTTCCTGACAATCTGTTGTCTCTCTGTATCTGCAGTTTGCACCCAGTTTGCACCCGTTTCCCCGTTCTCTCTCTCTCTCTCTCTCTCTCTCTCTCTCTCTCTCTCTCTCTCTCTCCGTCTGCGTAATGCTGTGCTTTTTGCACCGCTTGACATCTAGCTGCACTGTGAAGCCCCACTGCCTGCTGTGTCTCTCTGTCTCTCCTCTCCTCCCCTGTCTCTGACATCATGTGCGGGCCCTGTTTCAGCCGGCTCATCATGCTGACTCATCAGGAGCTGCAGTCTGGAAGGAACCCCCGCAGGGCCAGGCTGGGCTGGAGGGGAGCTGCTCGCTACACCGCCAACCCCAAGGACCTGTAACCCCGCTGGGAGACACACCGCCAACCCCAAGGACCTGTAACCCCGCTGGAGACGCACCGCCAACCCCAAGGACCTGTAACCTCGCTGGGAGACACACCGCCAACCCCAAGGACCTGTAACCCCGCTGGAGACACACCGCCAACCCCAGGGACCTGTAACCCCGCTGGAGACACACCGCCAACCCCAAGGACCTGTAACCCCGCTGGGAGATGCACCGCCAACCCCAGGGACCTGTAACCCCGCTGGAGACACACCTCCAACCCCAAGGACCTGTAACCCCGCTGGAGACACACTGCCAACCCCAAGGACCTGTAACCCCACTGGAGACGCACCGCCAACCCCAAGGACATGTAACCTCGCTGGGAGACACACCGCCAACCCCAAGGACCTGTAACCCCGCTGGAGACACAACGCCAACCCCAAGGACCTGTAACCCCACTGGAGACGCACCGCCAACCCCAAGGACATGTAACCTCGCTGGGAGACACACCGCCAACCCCAGGGACCTGTAACCCCGCTGGAGACGCACCGCCAACCCCAAGGACCTGTAACCCCGCTGGAGACACACCGCCAACCCCAGGGACCTGTAACCCCGCTGGAGACACACCGCCAACCCCAAGGACCTGTAACCCCACTGGAGACGCACCGCCAACCCCAAGGACATGTAACCTCGCTGGGAGACACACCGCCAACCCCAAGGACCTGTAACCCCACTGGAGACGCACCGCCAACCCCAAGGACCTGTAACCCCGCTGGGAGATGCACCGCCAACCCCAGGGACCTGTAACCCCGCTGGAGACACACCGCCCACCCCAAGGACCTGTAACCCCGCTGGAGACACACCGCCCAACCCCAAGGACCTGTAACCCCACTGGGGACACACCGCCAACCCCAAGGACCTGTAACCCCGCTGGAGACACACCGCCCACCCCAAGGACCTGTAACCCCGCTGGAGACACACCGCCAACCCCAAGGACCTGTAACCCCACTGGGGACACACCGCCAACCCCAAGGACCTGTAACCCCGCTGGAGACACAACGCCAACCCCAAGGACCTGTAACCCCGCTGGAGACACACCGCCAACCCCAAGGACCTGTAACCCTGCTGGGAGACACACCGCCAGAGCAGGGCCAGCAAACTCCAGTCCTCCAGGTTTTCATTCCAACTTGAGCGCTTGAGTTTCACTTCATTCTTCTAACTTATTTGTTCAATCGGACATCCTTATGAGTGACTCTGCAGCAGCAGCAGTTGTGATGCATCGCTCATCCCCTGGTCTCTGTAAGTCGCTTTGGACAAAAGCGTCTGCTACATTACTCCTTTTTAATAAGAATTTTTTTTTCAAGGTCTTTTAAATTGACAGTTTAAAAAAAAATGCCCTTGATTCAAAGTGTGCACGAGCTGTGAAACATTGTGAGGCCGGGGAGAGAGAAGTGTTTAATGTGTCCAATTTGTCAAATAATTTAGAGCAATTAAGTAATTGAGAGCTCAGGGTGGAAGGAAAGTCAGAAGCTGCCCTGCGACCCCCCCAGGAGCTGAGACTGCCCCCCCCCCAACCCAACCCGCACAAGAGGCACCCGCAGACACACGACAAAGAGAGCAACGCAAAAATATTCAGCAGTCACTGAGCTGCAGAGGTCAGGTGCTTCTGTGTGTGTTTTTGTTGGGTTATTTTTTTTACGTTCTTAAAGTCTAAACGGTTTTAGAAAATACTTTGAGTATCTGGTTGTCTTTTATAAATGTTTTTTTTATTTATTATTTATTTAATTGATTGTTTTCAAGCGGCTTACCAAATGTTTTTTTTTTTTTTTTTTTTTACATGTTGAGTAAAGTTTGTTCTCTCATACTGAAGTTACTCCCTGTTCTCATTGGTGTGGAAGGTTTGTATTGGAATTCCTTTTAAAAAGCTGTTTTCTAGTTTTTATCCTGACCTAGATCACAGCTTGATGATGTCGCGTGTGACTACGGCTGTGTTTAGTTTTATTTATTTCTTTCACGGATTTCAGTTCCCGTGTAACATGTAGTTCACCGTGAAGATCCCATCACTGGCAAAACTCCTCAAACCTGACGTCTGCAAACTGATCTGCGTTACAAAAAACAGATCCGAAGCACGTGTTAAAAACACTCCACAGGAAGCGAACCTTAAAGTGACTGACGATGGGAGTGACATCACCCAAGCACGGGCTGCGACTAGCCAGGATAGGGTGAGGGGACAGGGGCAGGAACCACGGCATATATATTGAGTATAATAAGCAGAGCTCCAGCTCAGAAAAACAGCTCTTTAAGGACTGCATTCGCCTATCGCCCCCTGCAGGAGAGAGCTCTTTATTTTTTTACCAAAGGCTTTATTTTTGTAATTGCTGTTTGTTTCTAGTTCTGAAGCCAAAGTGAAATCTGCAGCTCAGGTCAAATGTTTTGCACCAAAAAAACATTTTTAGGATTGACATATAAAAAAAAAAGAAAACCTATCTGAACACAATGTAGATATTTTATTTAACATTGTGTAATCAAAAGAAGCGACAAAATGATATTGCAAAAGTCTACCGGAAGCCACAATAGCAGTACAGTAGTATTTCATGTTAGATTTTGAAATGTCCCATTTTTTAATTTGTCAGGTTTTTTTGTTAAGTATCTGGAAAACTACAAAGCGGTGTTTTATTCAATATGTTAACGTCACATTATTCAGCGGGTTTCATTCGACTGCATGAAGCACAGTGAGTTAATGGTGATGCAAGAGTTTTGCGTGTTTCTTGTAAAAGTACAGAAATGTTTGAAATTGAAGTTAATAATAATGTGCATCGACACAAAAAACCAAAGAATAGAGACACAACGAAGAATAAATGTAGGTTGTTTATATTGGGTGTAAACTCCTTGGAGCAATGCAATCGAGGAGCAGTGAGGTGAAGAACTATCCAATACAAAACCTTTACATCTATACATCTATACTGAAGAACTCTACATGCAATACAAAACCTTTACATCTATACATCTATACTGAAGAACTACATGTAATACAAAACCTTTACATATATACATCTATACTGAAGAACTCTACATGCAATCCAAAACCTTTACATCTATACATCTATACTGAAGAACTCTACATGCAATCCAAAACCTTTATATATATACATCTATACTGAAGAAATCTACATGCAATCCAAAACCTTTACATATATTCATCTATACTGAAGAACTACATGCAATCCAAAAGCTTTACATCTATACATCTATACTGAAGAACTCTACATGCAATCCAAAACCTTTACATATCTACATCTATAGTGAAGAACTCTACATGCAATACAAAACCTTTACATATATACATCTATACTGAAGAACTCTACATGCAATCCAAAACCTTTACATATATACATCTATACTGAAGAACTCTACATGCAATCCAAAACCTTTACATCTATACATCTATACTGAAGAACTCTACATGCAATCCAAAACCTTTATATATATACATCTATACTGAAGAACTCTACATGCAATCCAAAACCTTTATATATATATACATCTATACTGAAGAACTACATGCAATCCAAAACCTTTACATCTATACATCTATACTGAAGAACTCTACATGCAATCCAAAACCTTTATATATATACATCTATACTGAAGAACTCTACATGCAATCCAAAACCTTTATATATATATACATCTATACTGAAGAACTACATGCAATCCAAAACCTTTACATCTATACATCTATACTGAAGAACTCTACATGCAATCCAAAACCTTTATATATATACATCTATACTGAAGAACTCTACATGCAATCCAAAACCTTTACATATATTCATCTATACTGAAGAACTCTACATGCAATCCAAAACCTTTACATATATACATCTATACTGAAGAACTCTACATGCAATACAAAACCTTTACATATATACTGAAGAACTCTACATGCAATACAAAACCTTTACATATCTACATCTATAGTGAAGAACTCTACATGCAATACAAAACCTTTACATATATACATCTATACTGAAGAACTCTACATGCAATCCAAAACCTTTACATATATACATCTATACTGAAGAACTCTACATGCAATAGAAAACCTTTACATATATACATCTATACTGAAGAACTCTACGTGCAATCCAAAACCTTTACATCTATACATCTATACTGAAGAACTCTACATGCAATCCAAAACCTTTATATATATATATATACATCTATACTGAAGAACTCTACATGCAATCCAAAACCTTTATATATATATACATCTATACTGAAGAACTCTACATGCAATCCAAAACCTTTATATATATACATCTATACTGAAGAACTCTACATGCAATCCAAAACCTTTACATCTATACATCTATACTGAAGAACTCTACATGCAATCCAAAACCTTTATATATATACATCTATACTGAAGAACTCTACATGCAATCCAAAACCTTTACATATATTCATCTATACTGAAGAACTCTACATGCAATCCAAAACCTTTACATATATACATCTATACTGAAGAACTCTACATGCAATACAAAACCTTTACATATATACTGAAGAACTCTACATGCAATCCAAAACCTTTACATATATACATCTATACTGAAGAACTCTACATGCAATACAAAACCTTTACATATGTACATCTATACTGAAGAACTCTACATGCAATACAAAACCTTTACATATATACATCTATACTGAAGAACTCTACATGCAATACAACACATTTACATCTATACATCTATACTGAAGAACTCTACATGCAATCCAAAACATTTACATCTATACATCTATACTGAAGAACTCTACATGCAATCCAAAACCTTTACATATATACATCTATACTAAAGAACTCTACATGCAATCCAAAACCTTTACATATATACATCTATACTGAAGAACTCTACATGCAATCCAAAACCTTTACATATATACATCTATACTGAAGAACTCTACATGCAATACAAAACCTTTACATATATACATCTATACTGAAGAACTCTACATGCAATACAAAACCTTTACATCTATACTGAAGAACTCTACATGCAATACAAAACCTTTACATATATACATCTATACTGAAGAACTCTACATGCAATACAAAACCTTTACATATATACATCTATACTGAAGAACTCTACATGCAATACAAAACCTTTACATATATACATCTATACTGAAGAACTCTACATGCAATACAAAACCTTTACATCTATACTGAAGAACTCTACATGCAATACAAAACCTTTACATATATACATCTATACTGAAGAACTCTACATGCAATACAAAACCTTTACATATATACATCTATACTGAAGAACTCTACATGCAATACAAAACCTTTACATCTATACTGAAGAACTCTACATGCAATCCAAAACCTTTACATATATACATCTATACTGAAGAACTCTACATGCAATCCAAAACCTTTACATATATACATCTATACTGAAGAACTCTACATGCAATACAAAACCTTTACATATATACATCTATACTGAAGAACTCTACATGCAATACAAAACCTTTACATCTATACTGAAGAACTCTACATGCAATACAAAACCTTTACATATATACATCTATACTGAAGAACTCTACATGCAATACAAAACCTTTACATATATACATCTATACTGAAGAACTCTACATGCAATACAAAACCTTTACATCTATACTGAAGAACTCTACATGCAATCCAAAACCTTTACATATATACATCTATACTGAAGAACTCTACATGCAATCCAAAACCTTTACATATATACATCTATACTGAAGAACTCTACATGCAATCCAAAACCTTTACATATATACATCTATACTGAAGAACTCTACATGCAATACAAAACCTTTACATCTATACTGAAGAACTCTACATGCAATACAAAACCTTTACATATATACATCTATACTGAAGAACTCTACATGCAATCCAAAACCTTTACATATCTACATCTATACTGAAGAACTCTACATGCAATACAAAACCTTTACATATCTACATCTATACTGAAGAACTCTACATGCAATACAAAACCTTTACATATATACATCTATACTGAAGAACTCTACATGCAATACAAAACCTTTACATATATACATCTATACTGAAGAACTCTACATGCAATACAAAACCTTTACATATATACATCTATACTGAAGAACTCTACATGCAATACAAAACCTTTACATATATACATCTATACTGAAGAACTCTACATGCAATACAAAACCTTCACATATATACATCTATACTGAAGAACTCTACATGCAATCCAAAACCTTTACATATATACATCTATACTGAAGAACTCTACATGCAATACAAAGCCTTTACATATATACTGAAGAACTCTACATGCAATCCAAAACCTTTACATATATACATATAGACACACATATACTGTGTATTAGACTCGTAATACATTAACACGCCGAATATTTATTTACAGGAGAAAAAGTACAGCTTGTAAACGCAGACAACACGGCAGCAAAGTGCAGCGAGAACAAACAACAAACCCACATTTAAAACAACTGGGGTTTGGTTTGGTTTGGTTTTTTGAGGAAGAACGGTTACCCGCCGTCCCAGTTGTGTTTTTGCTTCCCCAGACTTGAATCGGAGCCTGTCGGTCTGGGGCGGTTCTGGGCCGTGTGCATCTCAAATATATTCTTGGGGTATCACTGAAGGGGGGCACCCCCTGGCGCCTTGCCCGTCTCGCTTCTCTTTAGCGGGCCGTGGTGGTCTGTGTTACGCTGCGGGCAGTAGCGCTTCGTGTGCGCTTAATCTCCGGTGGCACCGCAACGCGGGCACTTGTAGCGTCTGAGATAGGGGCACAGCACTTTGTCACCGTCCTTAAAGCTGTGGCCGTTATAGACCTTTCTGGACTCCCCGTTCTTTTTGCAAAAAACGCATAACTTGCTTCCTCTGTCCGGCGGGTCGGGTTGGTTTAGCGCCGGTGGCTTGACTTCTGAAGCGCTCTGCTGCTTCGTGCCGCGGTCGGGCTGTGTCGCCGCCATGCCGGCTGCAGCTTCGGGACCCGGCTCGCTTCCAGCAGCGCCACGAGTCCTCGTTTCCTGCAGCAGTTCGGCCAGACCGAAGTAGTCTTTCCACACGTCGAAGCTCTGGTTACCGCGGTCCATTTTTGATCAAAGTAAAATAACGATACACACACAAAGACTTGCGGTTGAACTGTCTGCACACGGAGTCGCCACCAGTACTCAAGCTTCGACCTGTCAATCCAGAACCTGAATTTGAATTTTAAGGCAGGGTCCCGGGATACAGTAACACCCCGTTCCTCAAATCCTTGACCAAGGCGGCCCGAAATCAATACAACAAACCATCGAAAAGAACCGACCAACTAACCTCCAGGCGCATTCAAGCTGCAACACTTTGCAACTCGCGATTTCATTTTTCTTTCTTTTCTTTTTATAATATTATACGATGGTGAGTTTTTATAATAATACCAGACGTTTGAAACCGCGGGGTTCAGCGGTGTGCAGAATCAGCGACGCGGAATGGAATGAATCTTTGACGCCAGGACCGGTCTCTGACGCCAGGTTATTAATATTTGTTACTGTACATGCATTGTTGAAACGCGTTGACAGGGATGGTAACCTGCAGATTCACATACAGTATGTGTATTAACACAGTATCGTACACTGTAAGACCGAGTGTTTAACTTTAAAACTCTTTTCAAACACCTCACTGAGTTTGTGATTCTAAATGTGTTAGGATTCAAACACCCTGCGGTGTTTATTTTGTAAACTCTGGGACGTGTTTATGATTTGCAAGACTTTTAAAACATTTTGTACGCGTTTATAACAGCTGGTGTTTAAAATCTAAACATTAAACTACGACACAAATTAAACCCATAACGTTTAGCAATTATTTAGAGTTCCACATGACTAAACATCACAGTGTTACACCTGGAGCCGGTTGTACTAACGAGATCAAAAAACAGGATCGGATCCGGGCTCACTGGAGCCGGATCATGAAAAGGCGTGTACTGAGCGGATCAGAACCAAGCTCCACTGATCCGAAATCTTGATCCGATCCTGGAGCTGCGCAGCCGTAACCAGAGAAACTGACCAATGAGAAGCGAGAATGCGTGGCGCAGAGACTGAATAATCCGAATATCAGAAAATGAAGTGCATTTAATTTAAACGACATAAAATCAGAAGCAACTACTACTATACATGTATCATTTAAAACTTCAGCGAATCTATAAAAGCATATCGAGTATATTAATACCGGTATCTGTTTTTTTAACTTCTAAAATGTTTTAATAATGTTAGTGTAATCACGGTCGTGTGTATTTTCTGGCGGTCACACAGATATTTTACAGAGGTATAGCCTCCATACACACAAACATGTAGCTGCAGCGTCGGTTCAGGGCAAATTATCAACACATGTTGAGCAAATGTAATCCAGTGCTGACAGACAGCTGCAACTGGAAAATAACGCGGACAGGGGGAGAGTGAGGCTGTCAGAAGGTAAGCTTAATTTAATGAGAAAAAAAAGGAATGGGGGGGGGGGAATGATATGCATAAAAAATACAACGTTAAATCTAATTAAATGAATGAGAACGCCAGTATGACTGTCTACACAGAAAACGTATACATATTATTTATGAAACCTATAGGGGCTTTGTCCCGCGTCCCGATGGAGGTACTGTCGGGACGCCATTTGTCCCGATTTTGTGATATTTTTATTTTCTCGTTATGAAATGCAGTATATGGGGCTGCTGCGCTGGCTGGCGGTGCAATGGCATACTCTACTGGTTCAGGGCGTGTTGATTGAGTGAGCTGTTTGCATTGCATCTATGCGGCTATCCAATCACGTTAACCTGCACAGTCACGTGATGCGGGATGCGTCATGTGTGTTCCTTGCTGCGTGCGCCTGTGCGTCCGGTTTTACTGGTGAAGTGTCATGATGGCTGCTGTTGTTGGCGAGTCTGTCACTAAAAATCAAAAAAGACAGAGCAAGTACCGAACGCAGTGAGGAAGGAAAAATGGATTCAGTCACATGACCATGGTCAAGTCATCCAATTAGGATTAGGATTATAATGAGGATTTCACGGACCTGTTAAAACATGAAATACACCTCATATTTCAGAGCACTAAAAAGCCTAAAAATAGTGGTACTTGCTTCCTTAATAAAACAGAGTGCTGGCATTTGTTAAAAGGGAAGCATGCAACATCTCCCAACAGTTGCTGCCGACATTCTCTGTCTGGTGTGGATTTGAACATACATTGAGACTGCACGTCTGCATCCACTGAATTGATTGGAAGTGTACGGCAAAGCTTTGCCAAGTTATACAGATGTGGACATCAATTAGAAACAGTCCCAAAACTCGGTTACCCAAAGGTATCTCTCATTCTTTAATAAAGTCCAGATATGCAGCACGCTCGTTGTCATGATATTTGTCCCATCCAGGAATCTATTTTATCAGTACCGAGTCAAAACAAAGAAAACGCGTCTATTCGGGTCTAAAATTGTAACTGCGTTTAAAAAGTAAACAGCAGGCTGTTTGAAGCGAGGCAGCTGTGCTTGATCGGACCCGTAGTGCTGATTTAACTTGAATACAATCGACACAGGAATCCTTTTTTTTTTTTTTATATCTGCGCTGACTCTCCAGTTTGTTTTCTGAAAGCTGTTGTTTGTTTTCCGTTCTGTTCAGCAGCCTCTGTAGTAGCCTTTTGTTTAATGTGGGATTTTGAAGCATATAGTTTGACAAAAAAAATAATAATATATATTTAGAATCCTGGAGATAACATAACAGTTTGAACCATTAGCATTGTTTAGCCATCAGTATCAATCTAATTTAATTTAATCTTAAAAATAATAATAGCCAATTGCATTTCTTACGTGTTTTTTTCTATACTTTTTTCTATTTGGAGTCACCCATTGTTTTTTTACAACAACAAAAAAGCACATCGCAAAACGCTGTTTCCCAATTCCTCTTCTATCCAGGAAACCTTTAGGGATTAGTCATGTGATCAATCACACGTTGAAGCACACCCATAACCGCAACATGTACATTTTACACAATCAAAGTTTAAACGTGTGTATATTAAGTATTTTTTAGTGTTTAACACAGTAAAATAACATTTAGAAAATGTATATTTAATGTGCGTGTAAAATATAATAGACGTTTAAGAACGAGACTGTGTAATATCATCTTAAAAGGTCGTTGTATGTAGCTGATACTACCTTGTGGACTAAGGTGAATCTCCCTCATTATTAAATTATAAAATATTTAACCGTAGCTGTAAATTCTCATCTATAAAATACATTCATTCCTCAAGGTCAAATATGTAATCACAAGTAATTAAGCCTTGGGTACAATAACGTTACAATACCAGTAGATGTTTGTATTGATTTATTTTGGAAATTAGGTGTATATCTCAATTATTATTATTTGTTTATTTAGCAGACGCCTTTATCCAAGGTTACAAGCCCGTTTCTTTAACCACTGGACCACAAAGCCTCCTATTATTATTATTATTATTATTATTATTATTATTATTATTATTATTATTATTATTATTATTATTATTATTATTATTATTATTATTATTATTAATTTAGTAATTTGGCTGACTTTACTCAAGATGACTTAGAAGTATTAATCATAATTTGTGCAAAATAGTTAACTACAGATATGATTCATTGTGTATGTGTATAAAAAATAACAAACACACAGAGGCTACAACTAGTAGTGATTCATTTTATTATTTATTTGTTTGGCAGACTTACACAAGGTTACGTACATAGTAAACTAAGAAGAACTGTAAGAAATTCTGGTGCACAAACTTGTAATCTGAGTTCCTTACAGCGTGAAGCAGCACTCTAGAAAGTACACACCGTCTGGATCATAGATATGGGCAGCAGTGTGGAGTAGTGGTTAGGGCTCTGGACTTTTGACCGGAGGGTTGTGGGTTCAATCCCCAGTGGGGGACACCGCTGCTGTACTCTTGAGCAAGGTACTTTACCTAGATTGCTCCAGTAAAAACCCAACTGTATAAATGGGTAACTGTATGTAAAAATAATGTGATACCTTGTAACAATTGTAAGTTGCCCTGGGTAAGGGCGTCTGCTAAGAAATAAATAATAATAACAGATACATAGCTCTGGTCTGGAGGATGTAACTGGCGCCATTTTGGCTCACACAGAGTTCTTATCATGCACTAAGTGGGAATTTGGATCCAACATGGCACATACGGTCTTCAGTTTCATAACACTCAACGAGTTGAGAGACAACCCGGTTTCCTTGTTACAACGAACAAATCAGCCAAACTCGAGAGGTAAGGAATCACTTCATGAGTTTTGATGGTAACTCAACGCCTGTGCGCCACGCAGCTTGTTCATGGGGTGAATCAAAAGAACCGATTCAATGGGGACTCTGATCCGATTCCCATCGTTCATCTTAGTGAGTCGTTCAAGAAGAACAATTCATTCATGCACTGCACATCACTAGTGCGGAGAGGACTCCCTTTGTAAAAATATCTTGGGACGTCCAGATTTTCCCGTCCCAGTCTGACTACCGCTGCGGACTCTTCTGCTATACCGTCGTCACTGGTACTGCGTAGAATTTGATGCCGAATTATCTGCAACTTAGCTCTGGCACCTTCATCAATATTTTCATCAGTACATTCCAATATCTGCCCTACACCTGAGAGGCGTTAGAAAACGAAAGCTCTTTGAATGAAATGCTTTTTATTATATGAATAACTACCCAGTGGAGTGACAGAGCAGGTTAATAAACTAAATGTATTGAATGAATAAAGAAATCAGATCATATATGTCAGAGATTGACAAGTGTGTCTGCTAAAAAAACAAAAAACACATCCTAATAATAATATGTGTGTTTGTTTTGTACTTGGATGGGAGACTGTTTGGCAATACCAGGTACTGAAAACTTTTCCTTGAAGTTGTACGTGTTTAATTAACAAATAGTAGATTAAACAGCAAAAATGAGCTGATTTACTTTTAATGTATTGATGCCAGCTCCCTGCGCTCGTCTTAAATAATTCCCACCTCGCTTTGCTCGCCTTAAAGATTCCCGGGTCGCTGGGCTCGCCGGCTACTCACTGCTGTTCAACACCACAGAGATAACACGGACATAAACAAACAAGACAGCTGCTTCTGCATCCAGCGCTCAAAGAACATCACAGACATCTGCAGAGCGTGTTGAGATGTTACAGTAATAAAATAATGACTCGGATCGCGTGATCGAGGAGTTTGGTGATAAAGAGAGTGATCAGGAGATGATTTATCGGAATGCACGACTATGAAGAGGTATGTGATAAATACAGCGAACAAGGAGCGGGGCTGGAGATGCAGTATTGAGAGTCCTGTTGATATGCAGAGACTTTTAAACCTGTTTTACTGGGAATAAAATACTTTTAAACAGCACATCTAAAATAAACTGAGCGTGTGAAAATAAATTGGACGTGACACGCCTGAGACGCGCTGAATAAACGGACCGCAAAGGGTTATTAATCGCTATTGAAATAATTGCATAAGAGAAGTTATAGATGGATTTATTTCACGCCTCCACCCGCTGTTTTAATGCATTTGGATCATTCCAGACACAACCTGATACGCGAGCGCAACAAACTCAGCAATGCATTGATCATGAATACATTTTAAAAACACAAAACATCAAAGTCCCAGCATGCATTATATTCGGTCCGGGACATTTCAATTGGATGAGAACAAGCAGAGTGTTTAGCCGCTCAGAAGCACGCTGCTCTTTCCCGGGTCATTTGCATATTTTGGGTAAACCAAGAGGCATGATGGGATGCTGGAGACGTTATGGCAAACCCTGCTTTTACTTTATTGTGTGCTCCCTCAATTAAACTGGTTATCGAACCCGGAGCATCTCTCATCTTTCACTTCTACTAATGAATTACTCTCCACCTCTCGGGAAACAAAACACAGATGTGTGGATTGTATTATCATGATGTGCTAGAATTTCCCTTGCGCTAAAGACTCACTGTGCTGTCTGTAGTAACTTGTATTATAACAAGGTCAAGTTTATCAAAACATCTAGAGAATGGATGGGAATGGTCAATAAACATCACTGCAGTTTCTCTTAAAGCGTGTTTATTTATTTCTAATACTGGACCCTGTCTTAATACTGTATCACATTCTGAATATGAATATAGCTGAGTTATTAATTGTAGGTAATACTTAGAATACCAGATCCATATTTAGCATTAAAAAGCAATCCATGTGATTTCTTTACCAGTCGTTCATTATTTTGTTTATCAGCCTCCACACAAAGCTGAGCGCAGTGCGGTATACTGTAATGATGCTCCAGTCAGTCTGCCCGGACTGCACCTGAACCATCTTAAAAACACGAAGCCTCCAATAAGCTCATTTGTAAAAGTTAGTAAAGAATGGCGCTATATAATCTAAGGAAGCTGAATGTGAACTCCTAGCTGGAGCAACGAGAGAGGGAGAGAGGGGGCGGGGCAGAGAAGGAGGCGGAGACGCTGCTAGGCAACCGGCTCCTGAACATTCCACTCCGCTGAGCAGAGACCGTTAGGATTTAAAAATGCCAAAGTTCCGAGCGCCGTTAGTATGGGCTGCCAGAAATGAGGAGAAAATAAATACAGCTTTTTATAAATGTGTGCATTCAGATATCATTTAGAAATCTAGTTACAACATTTAACAGTTAGCTAAATATTTAAATAAATTTTAAATCTCTCAACTAGACTTAACATTTAGTTAAATATTTAACTGGCAGCTAATCTGGAGTTTGTATGCAAATGAGCTCCGCCTGCTTTGTGCTTTCACGCGATTTGATTGGCTCTTGTAATGTTTACATTTGCATATTTACCAATTAGCATAAAATAAGTGCATAGCATAAGTGTGTGTGCGTGTCATTACCTGTGTGTGTGTGTGTGTGTGTGTGTGCGGGTCAGTATTTGTGCATGTGTGTCAGTACCTGTGTGTGTGTGTGTGTGTGTGTGTGCGTGTCAGTACCTGTGTGTGCGTGTGTTTGCGGGTCAGTAACTGTGTATGTGTGTGTCAGTGTGTGTCTTAGTGTGTATGTGTGTGTCTTAGTGTTTGTGTGTGTCTCTCATTGTGTGTTTCTCAGTGTGTGTGTCTCAGTGTGTGTATGAGTGTCTCAGTGTGTGTGTGTGTCTCAGTGTGTGTGTGTGTGTGTGTGTGTGTGTGAGTGTCTCAGTATGTGTATGAGTGTCTCAGTGTGTGTGTGTGTGTGTGTCTCTCATTGTGTGTGTCTCAGTGTGTGTCTGTGTGTATAAATGTCTCAGTGTGAGTGTTTCAGTGTGTGTGTGTCTCAGTATGTGTATGAGTGTCTCAGTGTGTGTGTGTGTCTCAGTGTGTGTGTATTTGTGTTTGTTGTAGCACTAGCTACATGAATGCAGCATAAGTAATTTGCTGCCTGCTGCTCTTAATTGAGTATTAAATTTTCACACAGAAATGCAGCTACTGTGCCGTCTCTGAAACGTTTTAATGAGTGTGTAAAATAGCCTTTAATACAGCATGAAATCACACAATCCATGCGGGTGTAATAACGTCATCACCCTTTCACACAGCATGAAATCACACAATCCATTCTGGTGTAATAACGTCATAACCCTTTCACACAGCATGAAATCACACAATCCATGCGGGTGTAATAACGTCATCACCCTTAAACACAGCCAAAGAGATCGCGCGAGTACAACCTTCAAACCTGTCAATCAACAGACTGTTCACTGACAAGACCGAACACGTGCAGGCAGCGCTTAATGTGTAAAGAAAGATGAGCCGGGACGCTAGCAATGACAATAATACCGACCCTAAGAAGAGCATATTCAAAATCAGAACACGTTTAAGAACATAAGAACATAAGAAAGTTTCCAAACGAGAGGAGGCCCCATTCGGCCCATCTTGCTCGTTTGGTTATTAGTAGCTTATTGATCCCAGAATCTCATCAAGCAGCTTCTTGAAGGATCCCAGGGTGTCAGCTTCAACAACATTACTGGGGAGTTGGTTCCAGACCCTCACAATTCTCTGTGTAAATAAGTGACTCCTATTTTCTGTTCTGAATGCCCCTTTATCTAATCTCCATTTGTGACCCCTGGTCCTTGTTTCTTTTTTCAGGTCAAAGAAGTCCCCTGGGTCGACATTGTCTATACCTTTTAGGATTTTGAATGTTTGAATCAGATCACCGCATAGTCTTCTTTGTTTAAGACTGAATAGATTCAATTCTTTTAGCCTGTCTGCATACGACATGCCTTTTAAACCCGGGATAATTCTGGTTGCTCTTCTTTGCACTCTTTCTAGAGCAGCAATATCCTTTTTGTAACGAGGTGACCAGAACTGAGGTCTTACTAATGCATTGTAAAGCTTTAACATTACTTCCCTTGATTTAAATTCAACACTTCTCACAATATATCCGAGCATCTTGTTGGCCTTTTTTATAGCTTCCCCACATTGTCTAGATGAAGACATTTCTGAGTCAACATAAACTCCTA